>NW_017309599.1:23793-24951 GCF_000935625.1 Nanorana parkeri
CATTAATATGGAGTTGTCCCCCCCCCATCCCCATTCATATGGAGTTGTCCCCTCCCATGGCCATTAATATAAAGTTGGTCCCCTCTTTGCAGCTACAACATCCTCCACTCTTCTGGGACGACATTACACAAGATTCTGGAGTGTGTCTGTGGGAATGTGTGGCCATGTGTCAGGTCCTGATGATGGATGAGAAGACCCGGGCTCACAGTCAGTGTTCTAATTAATCCCAAAGGTGTTCAGTGGGGTTGAGGTCAGGGCTCTGGTGTGGAGGACACTCGAGTTCCTCCACCAAGCTGGTCACACCGTGTCTTTATGGAGCTGGCTTTGTACACAAGGGACGGTCATGGTGGGGGGGACAGAAAAGGGTCTTCAAACTGTGACCACGAGGCTGGAGGAGCACAATTGTCTACAATGTCTTTGTATGATGGAGGATCACCAGAACCTTCACTGGAGACACCTGAACTCCAACTTCTGGAGGGGTTCACAGACTTTTGGTTATATGGTGTATCTGTCCCTGACATATTGTCATATGGAGGGCAGATCCGTGGGTCAGGTGAGACCCCCAAACATTCTAAGCTATAGGAAAGGGGATATCCGGTAACACGCTTTAGGATTCATCGCCGCCCCAGGCGGAGCCCCCCTTTAACGTGCACCGAGAGGCTGTTTTAGGAGGAGAGTCGTCAGCCTTCTGCCAAACACCTGGCTGCGGCTTTCCCAATGGGTTTCAACGTTCGCTGGGCTGCGGGACGCTTGGCAGGGGATGAAAGGATTTGGCGGGCGGCGTTCAAGTCCCGCCCTCCCATTCACTGAACGCTGAACAATTGCAGGTGTGCGCTCCGCCGCGGTGAATATCAATCAGTCACTTCATGTGTACAAGTCATGCAGAGAGGACAAGCCCAACCGCCGCCGGTGAGGAGGATCCAGGTCTCCGGGATATAACGGCTCCATTGTGTGTCACATCCAGCATGATAAGATAACACTAAATCCTAGAGCCAATCACCGGGAACCGTTCCCTTTACACTGAACTCATTCTGGAGGGCAAGCAAGACAATAACCTGCTGCTGGAAAGTGGGATAGAAGCATCTAAAACTCACATTCAAAGATAAGAACATTAACCAATGCATGCTAAAGCTTTGCCTACGCTACAAATCCCCCCCC
>NW_017309599.1:25336-26439 GCF_000935625.1 Nanorana parkeri
GCCCACACCACCCCCCCCCCCCCCCAGTAATCAGCACAATGCTTTCCTCAGAGTTCATTGAAGGGCACAAAGTCTTCAATCTTCAGGTTATACTGCCACCTACAGGAGGACTGGACACTGGCACACAAGAAAACTGTACGCCAGCCCAGGATAAGCTGCCTCAGGTTTAGAGCAAAGCAGTTCCAGGAGCATGGTCAGGGGTGGGACATGATTCCCCAAATGGACTCCAAGATGAGGCTTCCACTGCGAGTACAACATTCCTATTTTACTTCTCGTCCATTGAGGGGCATCGGATGCCTTTAGACTTCAGGATAGGGTTGCCACCTGTACAGGATTCACCCGGACAGTCCGGGTTTTGAATGCTGTGTCCGGGTTCCATGGCAGTTGAGACCCGGACACAAGATGTCAGGCAGACAGGGGGCAACCAAAATTAAGATATGGGGCTACTGGCCCCCCACTGAAAATAGTCTTAACTCTGATATTTACATATGAATAGAAGCCACAACTCATTCTCCCAAAAAATGTCCACGCGTCACTAAAATGTTCGGGTTTCGCTTGAAGAAAAAGGTGGCAACCCTACTTCAGGACGCCCAAAAAGCAGTCCAACTGAGGGGGGTGGACAACAAAGCAAACAAATGCTAACAGGTCCAAGAAAACAATGGAGATCTGGGGACTGCCTGCAGCTCAAAGGGGAGCCTGAGGAACCTTCCATCCAAAGCCTGAGGAACCCTACATCCAAAGCCTGAGGAACCCTACATCCAAAGCCTGAGGAACCCTCCATCCAAAGCCTGAGGAACCCTACATCCAAAGCCTGAGGAACCTTCCACCCAAAGCCTGAGGAACCTTCCACCCAAAGCCTGAGGAACCTTCCACCCAAAGCCTGAGGAACCTTCCATCCAAAGCCTGAGGAACCTTCCATCCAAAGCCTGAGGAACCTTCCATCCAAAGCCTGAGGAACCTTCCATCCAAAGCCTGAGGAACCTTCCATCCAAAGCCTGAGGAACCTTCCATCCAAAGCCTGAGGAACCTTCCATCCAAAGCCTGAGGAACCTTCCATCCAAAGCCTGAGGAACCTTCCATCCAAAGCCTGAGGAACCTTCCAT
>NW_017309599.1:26577-29753 GCF_000935625.1 Nanorana parkeri
CAGTAATCAGCACAATGCTTTCCTCAGAGTTCATTGAAGGGCACAAAGTCTTCAATCTTCAGGTTATACTGCCACCTACAGGAGGACTGGACACTGGCACACAAGAAAACTGTACGCCAGCCCAGGATAAGCTGCCTCAGGTTTAGAGCAAAGCAGTTCCAGGAGCATGGTCAGGGGTGGGACATGATTCCCCAAATGGACTCCAAGATGAGGCTTCCACTGCGAGTACAACATTCCTATTTTACTTCTCGTCCATTGAGGGGCATCGGATGCCTTTAGACTTCAGGATAGGGTTGCCACCTGTACAGGATTCACCCGGACAGTCCGGGTTTTGAATGCTGTGTCCGGGTTCCATGGCAGTTGAGACCCGGACACAAGATGTCAGGCAGACAGGGGGCAACCAAAATTAAGATATGGGGCTACTGGCCCCCCACTGAAAATAGTCTTAACTCTGATATTTACATATGAATAGAAGCCACAACTCATTCTCCCAAAAAATGTCCACGCGTCACTAAAATGTTCGGGTTTCGCTTGAAGAAAAAGGTGGCAACCCTACTTCAGGACGCCCAAAAAGCAGTCCAACTGAGGGGGGTGGACAACAAAGCAAACAAATGCTAACAGGTCCAAGAAAACAATGGAGATCTGGGGACTGCCTGCAGCTCAAAGGGGAGCCTGAGGAACCTTCCATCCAAAGCCTGAGGAACCCTACATCCAAAGCCTGAGGAACCCTACATCCAAAGCCTGAGGAACCCTCCATCCAAAGCCTGAGGAACCCTACATCCAAAGCCTGAGGAACCTTCCACCCAAAGCCTGAGGAACCTTCCACCCAAAGCCTGAGGAACCTTCCCCCCAAAGCCTGAGGAACCTTCCATCCAAAGCCTGAGGAACCTTCCATCCAAAGCCTGAGGAACCTTCCATTCAAAGCCTGAGGAACCTTCCATCCAAAGCCAGAGGAACCTTCCATCCAAAGCCAGAGGAACCTTCCATCCAAAGCCAGAGGAACCTTCCATCCAAAGCCAGAGGAACCTTCCATCCAAAGCCAGAGGAACCTTTCATCCAAAGCCTGAGGAACCTTACATCCAAAGCCTGAGGAACCTTCCATCCAAAGATGGTACCAGAGGACACCACCTGGTAGAATGTAGAACATTCAGGAAACAGTTCTCAATGACAAAATGTCCAAGAGGCAGCCATAGATCTGGCTGAGTTCACCTTGACAGGAAAGGGTGGATCCGATCCTTGATACCATAAGCTTGGATGGTGGTCTGCCTGAGCCACCTAGAGATGGTAGAAGGAGAAGCTGGAGCACCTTCAGGGGGTACATAGGGAAATACAAAAAGCAAGCCAGTCTTCCTCAAAGAAGCCATCCCTGAGAGATTCTCAGAGGCCAAACCACATCCAAGCTAAGGCGCCAGGCCAAGGGATGGAAAACAGTGTCCTGGTTGAGATGAAAGGCATCAACTACCTCAGGCAGGAAGGAGGTCCGGACCCTCAACACCACCTTGTACATAAGAAGTGATCCTTGCAGGATAAGACCGCCAGCTCAATCTCGTGACTCGCAAAGGTAATGGCTACATTAAACTCGACTTTGTAGGTGAGAGAAGAGAGACAAATGACTCCAAAGATTTCTAACGAATCGAAAGATCCAGTTGAAGATCCCACTCAATCACCAGGTAACAGACGGGGGGACATGGGAGAACCTCTATGCAAAGGTGATACTCAAAGAGTGAGAGGCCAACCATCTCTGAGGCAGAAATCTCACTAATAATAATGAGCCGTGTGCCGGGCCACCTCCAGATGCAGGAGAGAATCTGTCCCATGGAGGAACTTCTGGGTTGGAAGCGCCAAGACTCACCAGACTTTAAGGGAAGTATGGCTTCCAGGTCAGATGACAGACCTTGTGAGAAATGGATTTCCCCGCTTTGAGCATCATAGGAATCTCAGACTCAGCGATGACCCCGCCTCTCAGAACCTAGGCTATGCCGGTAAAGCCAGCAGCCTGAAGTAGAAGGCCAAATTGTTCCCTGGACCAGAAGATCCTTAGAAACCAGTGAAGGCCACAGAGCGTCTGCCAGGTTGGTGTACCACATCTGCCCAGGCCAGTCCGGAGACATGAGGATTGTCAGAATTCCCTCCATCCTGATCCTGTGAAACAGACGAGTACAAGGTTTTTGGAAAGGAAAGTCATAACTTAGAGAGTCCACTACTTCCGCAAGATGCCAGGAGGTCCACATCCAGCATTTGCCACCTGTGACACCGGTCCTGGAAAATCTCCAGGTATAGGGACCAGTTCTCTGAGTCCAGATGCTGCCACCTGAGGAAATCTGCTTGCCAACAGCCCGTGCCTGTCATATACAAAGCGGACAAGGCTGGAGCATGAAATTCTGACTAGGATAGGATCTACTTCTCTTGTCGGGGCGAGACTTCTGGTTCCTCCCTAATGGTTGATATACACCACCGCTGTCCAACTGAACCCTACTCAGATGAACCTCCAGTAGGATGATCCAGCGCTGTAGAGACCGCAAAATGGCCTAAAATTCCAGGATGTTGAGACTCCTTCGAGGACAAAGTCCCTGACATTGACAGGGTGCCCCAAGACTCCTCCACAGTCTCATAGGCTGGTGTCCATCAAAAGGATCCTCCAAGAGATGGGAATGGAGGAAGGACATTCCTGACCCCAGAGGTGGAGTCCTGAACCACCAGGCCATGGACCATATGGTCCTTGGTGATAGACGGATCGGTCCATCCAGAGACTGGCACAACGTTTCCCATGATGATTGAATGTTGAGTTGTAGAGCTCTGGAGGCCAATGGGACCGCCTCAAAAAAGGCAAAAAAGGCTTCTATCTGACCTAGAACAGTACAAGCAGAAAGCCCGATGGCTTCCGGACTGAATCTGGGACTGGAGCACGAGGCTTGAGCTGTGTCTAGGACTAGACTGAGATAATTCCAACCAATGGATTAGGATTCACCTCAGTCACCTTATCTGACAGCGACCACTATGTTCCCTCAACGGGAGGTCCTCTAAGTATCCCACTACGGGAATGCAGCAGAGCTGGTACCGAGGCCAGAAACGTGCTGAATACCAGAGGTACAAGCAAGAGTCCAAAGGGAAGGGCCACAAACTCCTGGTGCAGGGGCCCCACAGCAAAGTACAGGGGGGTGGGGGGGGACACGGGG
>NW_017309599.1:31800-38532 GCF_000935625.1 Nanorana parkeri
CCAAAGCCTGAGGAACCTTCCATCCAAAGCCTGAGGAACCTTCCATCCAAAGCCTGAGGAACCTTCCATCCAAAGCCTGAGGAACCTTCCATCCAAAGCCTGAGGAACCTTCCATCCAAAGCCTGAGGAACCTTCCATCCAAAGCCTGAGGAACCTTCCATCCAAAGCCTGAGGAACCTTCCATCCAAAGCCTGAGGAACCTTCCATCCAAAGCCTGAGGAACCTTCCATCCAAAGCCTGAGGAACCTTCCATCCAAAGCCTGAGGAACCTTCCATCCAAAGCCTGAGGAACCTTCCATTCAAAGCCTGAGGAACCTTCCATCCAAAGCCAGAGGAACCTTCCATCCAAAGCCAGAGGAACCTTTCATCCAAAGCCTGAGGAACCTTACATCCAAAGCCTGAGGAACCTTCCATCCAAAGATGGTACCAGAGGACACCACCTGGTAGAATGTAGAACATTCAGGAAACAGTTCTCAATGACAAAATGTCCAAGAGGCAGCCATAGATCTGGCTGAGTTCACCTTGACAGGAAAGGGTGGATCCGATCCTTGATACCATAAGCTTGGATGGTGGTCTGCCTGAGCCACCTAGAGATGGTAGAAGGAGAAGCTGGAGCACCTTCAGGGGGTACATAGGGAAATACAAAAAGCAAGCCAGTCTTCCTCAAAGAAGCCATCCCTGAGAGATTCTCAGAGGCCAAACCACATCCAAGCTAAGGCGCCAGGCCAAGGGATGGAAAACAGTGTCCTGGTTGAGATGAAAGGCATCAACTACCTCAGGCAGGAAGGAGGTCCGGACCCTCAACACCACCTTGTACATAAGAAGTGATCCTTGCAGGATAAGACCGCCAGCTCAATCTCGTGACTCGCAAAGGTAATGGCTACATTAAACTCGACTTTGTAGGTGAGAGAAGAGAGACAAATGACTCCAAAGATTTCTAACGAATCGAAAGATCCAGTTGAAGATCCCACTCAATCACCAGGTAACAGACGGGGGGACATGGGAGAACCTCTATGCAAAGGTGATACTCAAAGAGTGAGAGGCCAACCATCTCTGAGGCAGAAATCTCACTAATAATAATGAGCCGTGTGCCGGGCCACCTCCAGATGCAGGAGAGAATCTGTCCCATGGAGGAACTTCTGGGTTGGAAGCGCCAAGACTCACCAGACTTTAAGGGAAGTATGGCTTCCAGGTCAGATGACAGACCTTGTGAGAAATGGATTTCCCCGCTTTGAGCATCATAGGAATCTCAGACTCAGCGATGACCCCGCCTCTCAGAACCTAGGCTATGCCGGTAAAGCCAGCAGCCTGAAGTAGAAGGCCAAATTGTTCCCTGGACCAGAAGATCCTTAGAAACCAGTGAAGGCCACAGAGCGTCTGCCAGGTTGGTGTACCACATCTGCCCAGGCCAGTCCGGAGACATGAGGATTGTCAGAATTCCCTCCATCCTGATCCTGTGAAACAGACGAGTACAAGGTTTTTGGAAAGGAAAGTCATAACTTAGAGAGTCCACTACTTCCGCAAGATGCCAGGAGGTCCACATCCAGCATTTGCCACCTGTGACACCGGTCCTGGAAAATCTCCAGGTATAGGGACCAGTTCTCTGAGTCCAGATGCTGCCACCTGAGGAAATCTGCTTGCCAACAGCCCGTGCCTGTCATATACAAAGCGGACAAGGCTGGAGCATGAAATTCTGACTAGGATAGGATCTACTTCTCTTGTCGGGGCGAGACTTCTGGTTCCTCCCTAATGGTTGATATACACCACCGCTGTCCAACTGAACCCTACTCAGATGAACCTCCAGTAGGATGATCCAGCGCTGTAGAGACCGCAAAATGGCCTAAAATTCCAGGATGTTGAGACTCCTTCGAGGACAAAGTCCCTGACATTGACAGGGTGCCCCAAGACTCCTCCACAGTCTCATAGGCTGGTGTCCATCAAAAGGATCCTCCAAGAGATGGGAATGGAGGAAGGACATTCCTGACCCCAGAGGTGGAGTCCTGAACCACCAGGCCATGGACCATATGGTCCTTGGTGATAGACGGATCGGTCCATCCAGAGACTGGCACAACGTTTCCCATGATGATTGAATGTTGAGTTGTAGAGCTCTGGAGGCCAATGGGACCGCCTCAAAAAAGGCAAAAAAGGCTTCTATCTGACCTAGAACAGTACAAGCAGAAAGCCCGATGGCTTCCGGACTGAATCTGGGACTGGAGCACGAGGCTTGAGCTGTGTCTAGGACTAGACTGAGATAATTCCAACCAATGGATTAGGATTCACCTCAGTCACCTTATCTGACAGCGACCACTATGTTCCCTCAACGGGAGGTCCTCTAAGTATCCCACTACGGGAATGCAGCAGAGCTGGTACCGAGGCCAGAAACGTGCTGAATACCAGAGGTACAAGCAAGAGTCCAAAGGGAAGGGCCACAAACTCCTGGTGCAGGGGCCCCACAGCAAAGTACAGGGGGGTGGGGGGGGACACGGGGGTGTGACGGGACACGGAGGTGGGATAGAGGTACAGGGGGGTGTGAGGAGACACGGAGGTGGGATAGAGGTACAGGGGGGTGTGAGGGGACACGGAGGAGGAATAGAGGTACAGGGGGGTGTGAGGGGACACGGAGGAGGAATAGAGGTACAGGGGGGTGTGAGGGGACACGGAGGAGGAATAGAGGTACAGGGGGGTGTGAGGGGACACGGAGGAGGAATAGAGGTACAGGGGGGTGTGAGGGGACACGGAGGAGGAATAGAGGTACAGGGGGGTGTGAGGGGACACGGAGGAGGAATAGAGGTACAGGGGGGTGTGAGGGGACACGGAGGAGGAATAGAGGTACAGGGGGGTGTGAGGGGACACGGAGGAGGAATAGAGGTACAGGGGGGTGTGAGGGGACACGGAGGAGGAATAGAGGTACAGGGGGGTGTGAGGGGACACGGAGGAGGAATAGAGGTACAGGGGGGTGTGAGGGGACACGGAGGAGGAATAGAGGTACAGGGGGGTGTGAGGGGACACGGAGGAGGAATAGAGGTACAGGGGGGTGTGAGGGGACACGGAGGAGGAATAGAGGTACAGGGGGGTGTGAGGGGACACGGAGGAGGAATAGAGGTACAGGGGGGTGTGAGGGGACACGGAGGAGGAATAGAGGTACAGGGGGGTGTGAGGGGACACGGAGGAGGAATAGAGGTACAGGGGGGTGTGAGGGACACGGAGGTGGGATAGAGGTACAGGGGGGTGTGAGGGGACACGGAGGAGGAATAGAGGGACAGGGGGGGGTGAGGGGACACGGAGGAGGAATAGAGGTACAGGGGGGTGTGAGGGGACACGGAGGAGGAATAGAGGTACAGGGGGGTGTGAGGGGACACGGAGGTGGGATAGAGGTACAGGGGGGTGTGAGGGGACACGGAGGAGGAATAGAGGTACAGGGGGGTGTGAGGGGACACGGAGGAGGAATAGAGGTACAGGGTGGTGTGAGGGACACGGTACTCACCTTCAGCAGCTTCATGAGACTTTCCAGCTGCACCATGAGCTCCCGCCGGCTCTCCTGCAGCGCAGACATCCTCTGTTCTAGCTCGTCCTTCCGCTGCCTGCACATAGAGGAGGAAGGAGATGAATGTAACACCCGGAGAGACCCCCCAATGTCCCCCAATAAACCTGAGCTCCGGGCACCCAATTCCTTCACACACCCAGATATTACCTTCCTAACATGGCAGTGACATCATCACCGTGCTGTACATAGCCTGTGCAGAGAGCTGAGCTGTGGGAGGGGCCCACTACAGGAAATTACAAGAGTGGGCGGAGACAAGACCAGTCACCCTGCACAAGGAGAGAGAGAGAGCAGCACTGACTGGTCTATAATACAGGAGCGGGTGGAGACAAGACCACTCACCCTCAGTGAGCAGTCTATATTACAGGAGGGGGCGGAGACAAGACCAGTCACCCTCAGTGAGCAGTCTAGATTACAGGAGGGGGCGGAGAAAAGACCAGTCACCCTCAGTGAGCAGTCTATATTACAGGAGGGGGCGGAGACTTTATAGAGGGATGTGTTGCGTACACATTGGGTGACCTTAGGTCTCTTATAATGACGAGTTGAGGGAAGGACAATCTTGGGGTGCACAAAGCGGTTCAGGTGGCAGATATCAGTAAAGAGAACCTGTCACGGTTGGGCTCCTGAATAATGCAATCAGTGAGCTGTACTTATATTTCCCAGATTTAGAGTCCAGATGTCCATTGGCCAACTTCACATACTGTCACCCGGCTCCTGATTGTGGATAACAGAGCCCGGTACCGGTCCACATTCCCGTTATTGATGCGGCTTTGCCATTTCAGGGCACGGGACACGGTGTGCGCGGTCAGATTTTAGGTGACCCTCAAGCTGAAGGGTGCGGCTCAGAGTACGAGACACTAAATAAGGAGAATATAAATCCAATAATGGAAGTCTGGAAGGACAACGCTGCTCATCATTGGAGTCCATGAAACACACATCCGGTCTACAAATGCAGTGTGTGTATGAATGGGGAGCGAGCCTCCGAAGAAGCTCCGCCCCAAACCTTTTAGTTGGGGCAGATCAGAACCTCTGAGGGCAGTCCAATGCGATCTATGTCCTCCTTGGGGGTGACTAGTTCCTCTCCCTGGGAGGCTCCTCTCCCTGGACGTTCCTCTCCCTGGACGTTCCTCTCCCTGGACGTTCCTCTCCCTGGACGTTCCTCTCCCACTCCCCGGACGTTCCTCTCCTCTCCCTGAACGTTCCTCTCCTCTCCCTGAAGGTTCCTCTCCTCTCCCTGAAGGTTCCTCTCCTCTCCCTGAAGGTTCCCCTCCCCGAAGGTTCCTCTCCCTGGAGGTTCCCCTCCCCGAAGGTTCCTCTCCCTGGAGGTCCCCCTCCCCGGTCCCATATATTCCTCGGTCCAGGGACACGGCCCCCCCGCTCCGGGTGGACCCCCTGGAAGCTTACCGTAGTAGCCGCAGCTCGGCCAGCAGCGTGGGGTTCTGCTGCGCCTTCTCGGGGGTGGGCTGGGAGGCCTGTTCATGTTCCAGACGCAATCGCTGGATCTCCTGTAATATCTCTCTGCAACAACAGCAATGGAGGGAAATGACAGCCGCAGACTCGTGGCACCCGAGCGCCATGCTCGTCCTTGGACTCGCTCATTCCCGTTACCTGTTCTTGTTCTCCAGCTCGGCGATCAGCTGCTTCTGCTGCTTGTTGGTGTCGAAGTTGAAGCTGAGATCGGTCGGAGGACGAGGCTGCAGAGGAAAAAAACAAAGATTTTCATTTCTACTCCGGATCGGAAAAATAGGTAAGTGTTAAAAAAAAGACCACTCCCGCCGCGCTGTGACCCCGCCCCTCAGCCAGGGCTTTATCCAATGAAATTTAAGCTGATCGGCATAACGGATAATCTGATCCTCCCTCATGCAGGAGCTGCGCTGGCTTGAGGAAGGTGGAGGGGGAAACGTTGGCAGGGAGCTCATCCGCGGCGGTCACAATGCTCATGTGTTGTCGGTCGTACATGCTCCGGAATAAAAGGTTTATACACGTTGTGGAATGTTCCATTCTCCATTCCGAGCAAATGGGGGGTGCATGCAGCCACCACATTTAAGGACTGGAAGGCATTAGGGGGGGTTCAGTCACCACATCCAAGGACTGGAAGGTATGTGGGGGGGGGTGCAGCCACCACATCCAAGGACTGGAAGGTATGTGGGGGGTGTAGCCGTCACATCGAAGGACTGGAAGGTATGGGGGGTGCAGCCATCACATCTAGGGACTGGAAGGTATGGGGGGTGCAGCCATCACATCTAGGGACTGGAAGGTATGGGGGGTGCAGCCATCACATCTAGGGACTGGAAGGTATGGGGGAGGGGAGTACGCTGCGAAGGCAAAACACAGAGGTGAGCGGTCATCGCCATCCGCGGCTTCATGAGAGGGGACGTGTGCGCCGCACATACTCACCTGTACAATGTTCCCCCCCGTGCACTGACCACACTGCGCGTCCACGGGGGAGGGGGGGGGCAGCTCGGTGTCACTCAGCGAGGACCACGGATCAGCATGACACACTCATTTGTATCATTTATATGATCGGCCCGGAGATTCATTGTGACCGATCCCAACAACGTCTCCCAGCACCTGAGAGCGCATAACAGATATGGAGGATGAGACTCACTCCATGTGGCAGCCGGGCCAATCCATGATCTATGGTGGCCCCCCACATAGAGCCATGACCGGGCAGTGTGGCCCCCCACATGGAGCCATGACCGGGCAGTGTGGCCCCCCACATAGAGCCATGACCGGGCAGTGTGGCCCCCCACAGAGCGGCCTGACGACCATGACCGGGCAGTGTGGCCCCCCACATGGAGCCATGACCAGGCAGTGTGGCCCCCCACATAGAGCCATGACCGGGCAGTGTGGCCCCCCACATAGAGCCATGACCGGGCAGTGTGGCCCCCCACATGGAGCCATGACCGGGCAGTGCACGCATGTACGGAGCGGCGTCATGTGCAGAGAACTCCGGCTGATAAGATGATATGGGAGGTGAGTGACCCGAGAACATGATAAGAGGAAGGAGGCGGCGAGGTTACACGTGTAACATGTTCTATGTATACGGGGCCCGGCCAGGCTCCCCCCTCCCCCGCTGCTCTATCTGTCTCAGAAATCTGCCATCAGTGACCCCGGGTACAAGGCTGACGACCCTGAATGGGCGGAGCCTATTTATCCTCCATTCAGGCCCAGAGTCCGGCGTCTACCAA
>NW_017309599.1:38550-40461 GCF_000935625.1 Nanorana parkeri
GACTAGGTGGATAACAGAAGGGAAGTAGTCTGGGATTGGCCATCACCAGCGGGTTGTATAATAGCAGTTCAGAGAAGAAGTGAGGCGGTGACACGCAGATCTGCAGACCCCGGAAGGTGTTGTCACCCTCGGCGGCCGCCTAGCGAAGCTGTAGGGATGGGGGATGGGTCAGAATTTCGGGAGAACGACGTTACAAATCATTTTCAGAGGCGTGTTCAGCGGAAGGAGAACATGTGAAGATTCAGACACACATGACACAGACGTGATCGCTCCGAGGACTCGTCAGGTGGAGAGAAGGTTCCGGTAGCGGGGGGACTAACCGTGTGCTGCTGCTGCGGAGGCGAGCCACATAGTCCGCTATCAGCGTGTGCTCGTCGGGTCCGCCCGCCGTGTCCGCGTGTAACCTGGTGACAGTCGGTGAGAAATGAGAGACAATGTTAATGGGGTGAATGTCGGGGCCCCGGAGGGCCACAGGAGCAGTGATGACATGAGACACACAACATGGAGTCCGCAGAGCCGTGAGCGGTGATGGAACGTCCGCGGCGTGCGTGGGGGGACGTCCGGAATCGGAGTGTCTGTCATGTCGTCCCGACTCTGCACCACGTGATCGTCTCATTCCACATACATGTGACACGGAGACCCGCCAACCTACCTCTTGGTGGGTGTGGGAGCGCCAGACGAGATGTGAGTGACCACGGCGTCATTCATGGCGGGGCCAGCCGGGCTGCGGAGGAGACAAGACACAGATCATCACTTCCTGAATGAGAGACCCCCAGACAGGAAGTGCCCCTCCCCCATCACACAGACAGGAAGTGCCCCTCCTCCATCACACAGACAGGAAGTGCCCCTCCTCCATCACACAGACAGGAAGTGCCCCTCCTCCATCACACAGACAGGAAGTGCCCCTCCTCCATCACACAGACAGGAAGTGCCCCTCCTCCATCACACAGACAGGAAGTGCCCCTCCTCCATCACACAGACAGGAAGTGCCCCTCCTCCATCACACAGACAGGAAGTGCCCCTCCTCCATCACACAGACAGGAAGTGCCCCTCCTCCATCACACAGACAGGAAGTGCCCCTCCTCCATCACACAGACAGGAAGTGCCCCTCCTCCATCACACAGACAGGAAGTGCCCCTCCTCCATCACACAGACAGGAAGTGCCCCTCCTCCATCACACAGACAGGAAGTGCCCCTCCTCCATCACACAGACAGGAAGTGCCCCTCCTCCATCACACAGACAGGAAGTGCCCCTCCTCCATCACACAGACAGGAAGTGCCCCTCCTCCATCACACAGACAGGAAGTGCCCCTCCTCCATCACACAGACAGGAAGTGCCCCTCCTCCATCACACAGACAGGAAGTGCCCCTCCTCCATCACACAGACAGGAAGTGCCCCTCCTCCATCACACAGACAGGAAGTGCCCCTCCTCCATCACACAGACAGGAAGTGCCCCTCCTCCATCACACAGACAGGAAGTGCCCCTCCTCCATCACACAGACAGGAAGTGCCCCTCCTCCATCACACAGACAGGAAGTGCCCCTCCCCCATCACACAGACATGGGGGGAGGTGCATTTCCTGTCTGTGTGATGGGGGGAGGTGCATTTCCTCACACAGACAGGAAATGGGGGAAACCTCTGACTTTGGAATACTGCGGGAGCACCTCGGCATGCCAACACCGGCGCCGCTCCGTTATCATCAAATCACTGTATTAGCAGCGAGTGACTCTGGAGGTGATCTCAGTCTCCTGATCAGAGGGGGGCATCTCCCTGCTGCACTCACACCCAGCGTGTTCCAGGAGCGGATCAGAACTGCGTCCAATGGGATTTTTTGCTCCAGTTCACATTGCAGCGTTCCGTTCCGGAGCACACTCGGAGCAGGTCCGGAGCAGCCTCGGAGAAGACCCGGG
>NW_017309599.1:40897-41649 GCF_000935625.1 Nanorana parkeri
CGGAGCAGACTCGGAGCAGACTCGGAGCAGACTCGGAGCAGACTCGGAGCAGACTCGGAGCAGACTCGGAGCAGGTCCGGAGCAGACTCGGAGCAGACTCGGAGCAGACTCGGAGCAGACTCGGAGCCGACTCGGAGCAGACTCGGAGCCGACTCGGAGCAGACTCGGAGCCGACTCGGAGCAGACTCGGAGCCGACTCGGAGCAGACTCGGAGCCGACTCGGAGCAGACTCGGAGCCGACTCGGAGCAGACTCGGAGCCGACTCGGAGCAGACTCGGAGCCGACTCGGAGCAGACTCGGAGCAGACGAAGAAACTGCAGCAGGCCCTATTTTACCTGCTCTGGATCTGCAAACGCATCAAAAACGCATGCCAATGCCTGGAACGCACTGAAATATATATTTTTTTAACAAAAATGCATCTGAAAGACTAGCGTGCGTGCGTGTGCAGAACCCTGAGCCGATCTGCCCTGCGCTTGGTGTGAACGAGGCCTTAGAGTCCCCCCCGAGCAGCCATACATGCGACTTAGGAAGAAGACTGGAGTACGGTAGTATGAGAGGAAGCGTCGCTCAGGGGTGACCATTCGGGGGCCTGGTTGATGTCTCCCTGGTGCCCTCATGTACCCAGGATCATCTCCTCTAGGCTTCCGGGGGTGTGAGCTCGGGGGCGCTACGTGCCATGCGTGGCGGTCACGTCCCCGTATACCGTACATTCTGGGGTAGGGTAAACTTTAGGGTCACGGGAGTGCGAGTTC
>NW_017309599.1:48537-50382 GCF_000935625.1 Nanorana parkeri
GGAGCCACGGGCTCCGCCCATCACCGCGCCTCCAGTCCCCGGGCATTGTGGGTGGAGCCGGGAGCCGTCCATGCCCCAGCATGGGGTTCATGTCGCAGTGGGAGGTGTTTATTGCACTTATGTAGAGGGGCCCCAGAAGAACCTCCGCCCATTGTACAGCACCGTGTATGTCACCTCCTCAGATCATACCGGGGCAAAGCATGGTTTGAAATCTGAGGTCTATGGCGCAGGAAAAGGGAAGACAACCAAAACCGGACTGAACATCCCCCACAATGCAACGCAGGGTGGTCGGGGACACGAAGCCGACATCATAAATGCCATCAAACATTCCGGGATCTGATGATCGATGACCCCGATGTAAGAAGTGATAACCCGGGGGGACTACATGGGACAGAGACCGGCGCTGACATACAGAGGACCTGGGACTACAATGATAACGGATGTATAAGAGAATAACAACAACTTTCACAGCAAACACACCCAGACCACAATGTACAGACGGGGGAGGGGCGACCAGGAATCTTCCAGGTCATACAGACATGATTTCAGTCACATGATATGCCGGTTGTCACATGATAATAGCGCGTCCCCAAACATATCCCCCCAATTACTCAGAGTGTTATTGTTACATAAATACATATATGCTGACACTGCTAAATATACTCTGCTCACCCAGGCATCAATGACCTCCCCCCCCCCGGGCATGAAAGGGTTAAAGTCTCCCCGTCACCAGGGACCTTTTAATGAGATAATCTATAGTTACTTTTCCGGCAGCCTGCGTCTTTAAATGCTGCCCCCCTCTCCTGCTGAGAGGTGTTCCACACTTCCTGGTGGGATGAATACATGCTCCCCCTGCCACACACAATGGTTTCTCCCTCCAGCTCACACATCACCACATGACATACCAGCCAGCGGGAGGAACCACTTCATGTGATGGGGGAGTAAATATTGAATGGCTGCTGGAAAGGTGCATACAGCCGATCTGTGCGAGCTTATCATTTTATAAACGACCCCGGGGGCCACACACACTGAGGGGGGAGCTTCTACGGACACTGAACTCCGGGGGGGGAGGAGGGGGACACACGTCTGAGCACTGCGAGGGTTAAGTGTTTCTTCTTTACGTCCAGGGGAAAGGAAACAGCTGATGTATTGATCCCCGCTCCCTCCGGTCCCCACAGCTCCCTTCACTCCAATGTTCTAAGGACCACGGACGTCATGAAGTAGAATGCAGGTTCCGTAGTCCGGCACTGTATGTGAGGATGCCGAGAGGGACATTCCACCAATGGGAGCGGGGGGGGTTTTGAAGAGGAGGGGCGGGGATCAGGTAAGTGAAGTGCTTTGTCCCGGTCCCCAGACATAGAGGGGGGCAGGTAAACCCCGGAGTGCGGGGGCAGCAGAGAGTCTCCCTACAATGGAGAACCGTTCATGTCAGTACGTACGTCACCCCCCCCCATAATTCACGAGCACGCGATCCCCCGACATGTACAATCTGCCCCGACATGCGTGTTTACGGTGCTCTGCGGGGGCAACGCATTCACATCACAGAGACTTCAATGGCAACGCGAATACAACTGAACCCAAAAATCCCGAGATAGACATGAAGGCGGAGCCAACGTAAGAGCAGACAACCTAAGGAAGCCATCTTGTACTCACACTAAGTGCGATAGGTCGAGTGGTTTCTCGGGGTGTTCCGGGAAGACGGGGTGAGGCGGCTCTCTGCTGGGAACGCAGCCGAAAGACTTGCTGAGGGCGTGACCGAGCTTCTTCGCCGGAGATTTCTGCAGAAAGACGAGAAGAGGAATTAAGGAGAGCCGACAAAACGTCATCACACCCCGTGACCGCCCA
>NW_017309599.1:50475-50780 GCF_000935625.1 Nanorana parkeri
GGATACATCCTAAATATAGAGCCATTTATCCAACTGAGATACGGGTCAATATTGGGCCCCGGAATGGTTGCCGAGTCGCCGGATCGCTTCTATGGTAAAGCCGACAGTCACAAGTGTAAACAAGAGTGCCGGCACGTTGCTATGGAGGTCATGTAGGTCACCGGGGTCACTAAGGGGTTAAAGAGGAACTCCGGCCAACATGGAGCCGCCTTACCTGCCACAGGATATGTATCTCTGCCCATCCAGTCCTGACATTTACACAGCACAGCACTGTAGTGAGCCGATGTCATTGTAGGATGATGTGG
>NW_017309599.1:51773-52099 GCF_000935625.1 Nanorana parkeri
GTGGCATGTCCCATTCATCATATGTGATCAATGACCACGGGGTTATACTGCCACCTACAGGAGGACGGGACTGTTGGGTTGTATGACTCCTCCCCTACCCAGCATGCCTCGGGAGAACCCGTGTCCCTCAATGGGCTCCAAGGTAAACATTTTACAGACATCCAGTGCTCTTTCTGGTCCACTGAGGACAACAAGCTGAGAGGACAACCATGAGGGGCCAACACACGAATCTGGAGCCCACCACAGGACCGGGAAATGGAAAGACGTGGAGGATCGACCCGAGAGGGGGCACCGAGCCCAAACCACAACCGCCCCCCCCCAACAAC
>NW_017309599.1:56553-57120 GCF_000935625.1 Nanorana parkeri
GGGTGACATCCACTGCTACTGTGTCCTCTGTGGTGCACACAACCTTCATGGAGACAGTTTCATCTGGATGAGAGCTATATGCCCCTCCCCCTCCCTGTGTACACTGGGACTCCCATGTAGTAGTTGTCTGTTGGTGAGACGAGGGTCGGATGACGTGCAGCGTTTTCTACATACATGTATATGATGAGAGAGCGCGGTACTCACCCAGGACGAGTGCTCCTTCATCTGATGCTGGTTGCTGTGTGGCCCGTTGGCGTGTCCCCTCCAGAAGCAGTTCTGGCAGAGCTGGTAGCTGTGGCACTGCTGGCAGCGGTAGCGGAATCCCATCATACTCTCACAGCGGCAGAAGGAGCATTCCACAGGATGGAAGACTGCGGGGGGGAGATCATACCAATGACACGTGTCCTGCACATTACACGGATGATGGGGGGAGAGAGGAGCAGATCATACCAGGGAAGGAAGGAGGGAGGAGGGAGGGAGAGAGGAAGGAAGGAGAGAAGGAAAAGGAGGAAGGGAGGAGAGAAGGGAGGAAGGAAGGAAGGAAGGAAGGAAGGAGAGAAGGAAGGA
>NW_017309600.1:0-4236 GCF_000935625.1 Nanorana parkeri
CTATGATCAGGACCCTCATACCTCCAGTTCTCTATGATCAGAACCCTCATACCTCCCGTTCCCTATCACATAATAAACTTTAGATTCCATTGAGTTAGCTACGCTGGGTGTTCCTGTTCTTATGATCACTGTAAATGTTATAAAGGAACCATACAACATAATAATGACTGATGATATAACAGTGTAAGTATGATGGAGTTACCCTTTAAGTACCCGTGTGTGTGTTCAGTGAATAGGAAAGCAGCTTTGCTTCACACTCCCGGCATTGTTTGTATGACAGGTTCTCTTTCCAATGACATTCAGAGGATTTCGGGAACCGTGGGGCGTCTGGAAGAGGAGAAGCGGAAAGCACACGGTATGTTCTTTCTAATATCCCCACTGGACCTCCAAATTTCCATGAACCCCTCCCCCCACCCCACCCACAGATCACCACTCTTAAACTTCTCACATTCAGGTACAGAGGGGGGGAGGGGACCTTTATGGGGGGTTTTTAGGATTTTATTGCCAGCAGTGGTGACCAAGAAGAAGGTTTTTAACCCAATGTTAATGATAACTGCGAGAAATTCACTTCATGAAGGACGATAACTTTCCAAAATGTAAAGCTGCGAGATCTTCCTCCCGTAACAACTGCCCACTCACTTCGGGGGACGGGGGGACTTCTTCTCAATTTCAGTTTTGATTCTGGTACCAGAAATTAAGGGAAATCTTTGGGTCTAGTCATTTCCTGATGTATCAGAAACTAAAAAAAAGAAGTCTTGGTCTTAGATTAACTTTAAAGGAGAACTAGGAGGTCAGGGTTTTCCCCATAGTTCTCCTCAGGGTAACGGGAGGACACAAACTAGCGTCCTCCCGTCACCCAAAGCTCAGTATATAGGGAGCTACAGCTCGCGGTATACTCAGACGCCGCAGCCGGAGCGGATCCCAACATCACTGTCCAGATCCACCCAGCTGCGCGATTGACAGCTGGCTCTGCCTATCTAGAGGCAGCTGTACCCGCCCCCTCCCCCGTCCGTTCCGCCAGTCAGCGCTGAGTGACAGTCACGGCTCTCTGCAGGGAGGTGATCAAGAAGTGAGCGAGCGACGGTATGCGTTCCCTCACTTCCCGGTCTATTGAGTCGACCTGTGACAGTCTCATTGTCACACGTCGGCGAGAACTATGAGGTGAGTGAAAAGACCCCTCCCCCCCTCATAGTTCTCCTTTAACTCAACTAGGCTCCTGTGACTGGTCTGCACTAGGGATGGCCACAATTGGTCAATGACATAGATCTAATATGGTCATGTGGCCATATAAAGCCAATGATGTCATCAGTACCCGCCTTATCTGTTTACTTGAGGCTGTGGGTCAGGGAATGTCACAGCCGCATCTGATTGGGCATGAACCGATGACTAACTTTCAGGTTCACACCAAACCCCGAGGCTCCTCTCTAGTACTCACCACCCTCTCTCTCTCCCTTCTCTCTCTCTTTCATAGGTCCCTCTACTCCATTGTGTGAGACCCACTGGGCACACTATGGCCTCAGCTGTTACTATAAGTCTTGGAAATCGGAATCATGGGATGACGCCAGGAGAGACTGCCGAAGCAATAGGTCTGACCTGGTGGTCATCAATGGGAAGGATGAGATGGTAAGAACATTGAGCAGCACTATGGAGAAAGTTAAAAACGCAGGCGCCAGCACCCGTTACTGGGTGGCAAAACCAAGTTAGACATTCTCGAGGCAGCTCCCGCTGGTTTAGCCCTGAGCGTTTTGTAGCGCGTTCTACGCTCGACGAACGCTCTACAAAACGCAAAAAAATATAAATCCCATTGTAGTCAATGGCCTCGTTCCCACCTCGGCGTATTTCCGCCCGTCCCTAACGCGCTACAAAACGGCCCACGCCTGAAAAGGTCCGGGTACTTCTTTGGTCCGTTTTGTCGCGCGTTTCCATTGGGATACAGCCAAGTAGCCTTCGGAAACGCGCGACGGTCGCGCATATGCAATACGCCTAGGTGTGAACGAGACCTTAGGGTAACCTCAAAGCTGAAAAGAAAGACAGAGAGAGCGCCTCCGTCGTGTAAAAACGCTTTAATAAGGCGATATATGAAAGGCTAAAAACATACTCACAAACAGATGGTGTAATGGATCCCCGCCGTCTGCGCATGCGCAACCTGCACGTTCCCGCACTGCGCGGGAACGCGCCATCCCACGCAGAAGCGGTAGATTACCAGCACGAAAACGCGCCATAGCCGCGCACAGGAAATGACATCACTGGCCCTGTATAAACCCAGCAGCAGTACCACCATGTTGCTGGTTTATCGTCAGCTAATCCTTGTTCCAGTTTGTTGATATCTTGCTTGATCGTAACAGATGGGATAAGTAGGCATAAGATCGTGATCATCCGGCACAGCCCACAAGCTCTATGTCCTCCCTGGTTGACGCGTTTCAGAGGACACGCCTCCTTTCTCAGAACCAGACACTATGGAGCATAGAGAGCCTCCTGTATGTATTCTGTTGCTGACAAAGAAAGGAAGGACAAGGAAAAACGTCGGTCTAGATATGAGGTTGAGGTTTAGTAACGGAAAGAAACCGTTACAGCGTTTGGTGGAGCTGCTGTGTCATCGGGGGTGACGGCCGACCAACAGGCAGAAGAGATCATTAAGTGGACCTTCCACAAAAAAAATGTGACAAAAATACTCAATCTAGTCCTGGCTGCTGGAAGGCAGAAGTGACGCCATGGCGCTGCCTCCCAGGGAGCCACGCCCTCGAAATCCTCTAAGAATGAACCTAGCCCCAGGATTCTATTTTTATGGGATTTCGAGGGGCCCGGGGGCAGCAGTGAGGGGTGGTGGTGATTTTTGTTCCCACCATATTGGTTTTCCACCATATTGGTGGAAAAGTGGACCTTCCATTTGCATGTAAAGCAGTGTCCAGGAGAAACATTGGACAGTAGCAGCGTCAACATGCTGATGGCCAGACACGTAGGGAAGAAGTCATTAGGGGCTTGCTAGGTACAGTCGAGGAAACAGAGGTGATGAGAGACTAAGCGGAAAAGGATTTTCTGCATCTCACCCAAATCATCATCTCCCCCATATTCCAAAGTCTGAGACCCAAATCATCATCTCTCCCGTATTCCAAAGTCTGAGACCCAAATCATCATCTCCCCCATATTCCAAAGTCTCAGACCCAACTCATCATCTCTCCCGTATTCCAAAGTCTGAGACCCAAATCATCATCTCTCCCATATTCCTAAGTCTGAGACCCAAATCATCATCTCCCCCATATTCCAAAGTCTGAGACCCAAATCATCACCTTCCCCATATTCCAAAGTCTGAGACCCAAATCATCATCTCTCCCATATTCCAAAGTCTGAGACCGGAATCATCACCTTCCCCATATTCCAAAGTCTGAGACCCAAATCATCATCTCTCCCATATTCCAAAGTCTCAGACCCAAATCATCATCTCTCCCATATTCCAAAGTCTGAGACCCAACTCATCATCTCTCCCGTATTCCAAAGTCTCAGACCCAAATCATCATCTCTCCCATATTCCAAAGTCAGAGACCCAACTAATCATCTCTCCCGTATTCCAAAGTCTCAGACCCAAATCATCATCTCTCCCATATTCCAAAGTCTGAGACCCGAATCATCACCTTCCCCATATTCCAAAGTCTCAGAGCCAAATCATCATCTCCCCCATATTCCAAAGTCTGAGACCCGAATCATCACCTTCCCCATATTCCAAAGTCTGAGACCGGAATCATCACCTTCCCCATATTCCAAAGTCTGAGACCCAAATCATCATCTCTCCCATATTCCAAAGTCTCAGACCCAAATCATCATCTCTCCCATATTCCAAAGTCTGAGACCCAACTCATCATCTCTCCCGTATTCCAAAGTCTCAGACCCAAATCATCATCTCTCCCATATTCCAAAGTCAGAGACCCAACTAATCATCTCTCCCGTATTCCAAAGTCTCAGACCCAAATCATCATCTCTCCCATATTCCAAAGTCTGAGACCCGAATCATCACCTTCCCCATATTCCAAAGTCTCAGAGCCAAATCATCATCTCCCCCATATTCCAAAGTCTGAGACCCGAATCATCACCTTCCCCATATTCCAAAGTCTGAGACCGGAATCATCACCTTCCCCATATTCCAAAGTCTGAGACCCAAATCATCATCTCTCCCATATTCCAAAGTCTCAGACCCAAATCATCATCTCTCCCATATTCCAAAGTCTGAGACCCAAATCATCA
>NW_017309600.1:5291-9328 GCF_000935625.1 Nanorana parkeri
GTCAGCACAATGACTACACTTAGAGGAACGCTCCCACGGTAACGGTTTCTGTCAGCACAATGACTACACTTAGAGGAACGCTCCCACGGTAACGGTTTCTGTCAGCACAATGACTACACTTAGAGGAACGCTCCCACGGTAACGGTTTCTGTCTTTGTTTTTCTCCCCGAAGGACTTTCTTCGTCACTTTTCAGAACAGGAGACGACGTGGATTGGCCTCAGAGAGATGTATGGACGCTCGGAATGGGTGGACGGCACTTTTTATAAGGGGACATCAAGGTACGACTCTCCCCCGCCACGCGGGTCACATGACTTCTGAGGTTAAAGGTTACATAGTAGCAAAGTGTCTCTTGCTCTGGGAAGGAAGGGAGGATTTGGCAATGTGAGTAGCGGGGATTTCACAGGATGTCGCGATATTCGTTAGGATTGGTGAGGGGATTGGAGGATGTCACCTGTGGAAGCCGCACCTCGCAAAGGCCAACGCAGGGCAACAGGCTAGTCCCCGGTATGGCCTCTGCTCTCCCTGCAGATTACATTTACTGACCTACCATGCCTTGCTCTGCACTGTGTCGGAGGCGGCCATCTTGGTAGAGGAAGAGCTTTGCCTCATATCAGAGCTGCTCTCCCACCAGGGGGAGAAGCAGGAGAGGTGTATGAAGTATAGATCTGCACTGGGGATGAAGCAGAATCAGGGAGATCCCTACACTGCATGTCCTCAGGTACAACTTCCTCTCCAGCAAGGAGAACAGTGAGCAGCACAGTAGTGACATCATCAAATCTCACCCCAAATCTGGGGAGACTAGAGGTCAGAGGCAGCAGTGCCTTAGATGATCTTACACTGCACATACTGTATACAGGAAGTGCTCTGATATCAGGAGTGTCTAGTCACAGGGAGTGCTCTGATATCAGGAGTGTCTAGTCACAGGGAGTGCTCTGATATCAGGAGTGTCTAGGCACAGGAAGTGCTCTGAAATCAGGAGTGTCTAGGCACAGGAAGTGCTCTGAAATCAGGAGTGTCTAGGCACAGGAAGTGCTCTGATATCCGGAGTGTCTAGGCACAGGAAGTGCTCTGATATCCGGAGTGTCTAGGCACAGGAAGTGCTCTGATATCCGGAGTGTCTAGGCACAGGAAGTGCTCTGATATCCGGAGTGTCTAGGCACAGGAAGTGCTCTGATATCCGGAGTGTCTAGGCACAGGAAGTGCTCTGATATCCGGAGTGTCTAGGCACAGGAAGTGCTCTGATATCCGGAGTGTCTAGGCACAGGAAGTGCTCTGATATCCGGAGTGTCTAGGCACAGGAAGTGCTCTGATATCAGGAGTGCCTAGACACAGTAAGTGCTCTGATATCGGGAGTGCCCAGGCACAGGGAGTGCTCTGATATCAGGAGTGTCTAGGCACAGGAAGTGCTCTGATATCCGGAGTGTCTAGTCACAGGAAGTGCTCTGATATCAGGAGTGCCTAGGCACAGGAAGTGCTCTGATATCAGGAGTGCCTAGGCACCGGAAGTGCTCTGATATCAGGAGTGCTTAGGCACCGGAAGTGCTCTGATATCAGGAGTGCCTTGGCACAGGAAGTGCTCTGATATCAGTAGTGTGTAGGCATAGGAAGTGCTCTGATATCCGGAGTGTCTAGGCACAGGAAGTGCTCTGATATCTGGAGTGTCTAGGCACAGGAAGTGCTCTGATATCCGGAGTGTTTAGTCACAGGAAGTGCTCTGATATCCGGAGTGTCTAGTCACAGGAAGTGCTCTGATATCAGGAGTGTCTAGTCACAGGAAGTGCTCTTATATTATCAGGAGGGAGGTATATCGGGGGGGCTGCTCAGGCACAGTGTAATGTATAAGATCTTTGAAGCCCGCCCCCGTTTCCTCGTCATTAATGTTGCTTGTTTCCTGCAGGCAGTGGCTGTATAACAAGCCCTACGATTGGTCGGGAGAAGAGGATTGTGCGTATTTGGACATACGCGGACAGTCCTGGAGGTATGACAATTGTTCCCACAAACTCATATACATTTGTGAAGATAAACGCATCCTAAAAGCCTATCAACCCGCCAGCCAATGAGACACCGAGGGGGAGGGACGGGTGCACGCACACTCATTCCTCCCGGCGACCAATCCCTAACCAGCGGAGCTGAGAATCGGAATGACTGTCCTGGGCGGCCCGCTCTGCACATCGCCCTTTCTGCTGCCTCTCTCAACGTGTCTCTTGAAAACGATGTAAGTTGCCCTTTCGCTCTTCCCCATCACTGCTTTGTGATTGGAGGAACCAGATGACAAAGGCCGACCCACGAGCAGCCGGTGGAGGAAACCGTAACACAGGACAGAGGAGGACATTCTTACCATGGAAAGGAATGGGGGAGGGGGGTTCTAATAACTGGCACCCTGACCCCCAAAAGATTCAAGATGGCGGCTCTTTAAAGGCCCCGCAGGATGACTGTATCTTGTGTCACCGTCCCGGGTTACTTTTGGTACTTTTCTCATAACGGGGACACCTCCCGATAATCTGCTTCTCAGTTCTCAGTGAACCTTCCATTCTCCATGATGAATCCCTCCAATGTCCCGACACACAGCAACAGGACAAGCTCCGCCTCTTATCATTACAAATCCATCCTGGAGCTCCAATCGGTGACTTTGCCTAGGCTGAGATGATGTCATCAGTCTGCTGCAGAAAGGAGGATGCATTTCCTCTCAGTCTCCCCTCCCCCCGGTGATCAGTCTGCTGCAGGAAGGAGGATGCATTTCCTCTCAGTCTCCCCTCCCCCCCGGTGATCAGTCTGCTGCAGGAAGGAGGATGCATTTCCTCTCAGTCTCCCCTCCCCCCCGGTGATCAGTCTGCTGCAGGAAGGAGGATGCATTTCCTCTCAGTCTCCCCTCCCCCCCGGTGATCAGTCTGCTGCAGGAAGGAGGATGCATTTCCTCTCAGTCTCCCCTCCCCCCCGGTGATCAGTCTGCTGCAGGAAGGAGGATGCATTTCCTCTCAGTCTCCCCTCCCCCCCGGTGATCAGTCTGCTGCAGGAAGGAGGATGCATTTCCTCTCAGTCTCCCCTCCCCCCCGGTGATCAGTCTGCTGCAGGAAGGAGGATGCATTTCCTCTCAGTCTCCCCTCCCCCCCGGTGATCAGTCTGCTGCAGGAAGGAGGATGCATTTCCTCTCAGTCTCCCCTCCCCCCCGGTGATCAGTCTGCTGCAGGAAGGAGGATGCATTTCCTCTCAGTCTCCCCTCCCCCCCGGTGATCAGTCTGCTGCAGGAAGGAGGATGCATTTCCTCTCAGTCTCCCCTCCCCCCCGGTGATCAGTCTGCTGCAGGAAGGAGGATGCATTTCCTCTCAGTCTCCCCTCCCCCCCGGTGATCAGTCTGCTGCAGGAAGGAGGATGCATTTCCTCTCAGTCTCCCCTCCCCCCCGGTGATCAGTCTGCTGCAGGAAGGAGGATGCATTTCCTCTCAGTCTCCCCTCCCCCCCGGTGATCAGTCTGCTGCAGGAAGGAGGATGCATTTCCTCTCAGTCTCCCCTCCCCCCCGGTGATCAGTCTGCTGCAGGAAGGAGGATGCATTTCCTCTCAGTCTCCCCTCCCCCCCGGTGATCAGTCTGCTGCATATGCTGCAGGAAGGAGGAAGGATCGGCAACTCTCTGAGTCACATTCACATTTTATGTATTTTGTTTACCTGCTAATAGATTTGTGTTTTTGTCCATCCAGACTTGAGATTTACTCAGCCCTGCGACACAACACACAACACAGCCTTGTCTGGCAGGAGACACCCCCCCGCGCACCATACCAGGCCATATGCCCCCTGACATTGGGAGAGAGAGTGCTGATAGGGACAAGGGCCTCTTCCGCCACAACCCTGGTGGTTGTGACATCACGGCTGGCTCCGCCTATCTGTTGACATTCGGCCGGCACATGTCAAATCGCTATTGAAAGGTCCCGCTGCCGCATGACAACAAAGGGGCGGAGCCAGCCGTGACGTCGCCGCTAGCTTGGCCTCTCCTTTCCCATTCGGCCCGGCAACCTGTCAGAATGCTTGTTTTGCGGCGGGAGG
>NW_017309600.1:16929-19338 GCF_000935625.1 Nanorana parkeri
CCCCCCCCCCCCCATTGTTTGCTCCCGTGTTATAATCCACATTTTAGGCCTGAAAGTTCCTTTAAACCCCCCCAAACATGATATATTTTCTGAAAGCCGAGACCCTGCAGAATAAAATGGCGGCGGTTGCAACTTTTTATGCCGCACGAGATTAGCGCAACGTATTATCAAACCTGGAAATGTAGTGGGAAAATGCACAATTTGTTGAATTTAGCGCCCCAAAACACAATATAAAACCATTTGTTTAATAAACTATCAAAGACGAGGTGACAACGAGTACATAGATACCCGACATGCCCGGGTTAAAAATTGCGCGCGTCCATTGAAACGGCGACAGAATTCAGTACCCCAAAAAGTCCATAAACGACGTTTTAAAAGCCCCCCCACACAGGTCATCAGTTTAGAGATACGTGAAAATATTGGCCCTGGAATTTTTGCTCTCCAGCGATACCCAACATGTGTAGCGCGATTTTTAGGGGTATTTTTCAGGTTCAGAGTCACAGTATGGCCTTCTCGCAGACGTATTTGTAGTTCGTGGCACAGTAATAGTCATTCCAGCCATTTCCATCCTTCAGCTGAGCGCAGGCTTGCCCCTCTTTGTGTTTGTTGTTGGTCTGATTATTGGGCTGACCCTTCTGCCAGAACCTGCAAGAAACAAGCTCCATTAGTGACCGAGGGTGAAGCTGCTACAGAACAGGATGGTGGGCGAGGACGGGGGTGAGATAGAAGACTGAAGGGGAGGACGGAGGTCAGATAGAAGACGGAAGGGGAGGACGGAGGTCAGATAGAAGACTGAAGGGAAGGCCGGAGGTCAGATAGAAGACTGAAGGGAAGGACGGAGGTCAGACAGAAGACTGAAGGGGAGGACGGAGGTCAGATAGAAGACGGAAGGGGAGGACGGAGGTCAGATAGAAGACTGAAGGGAAGGCCGGAGGTCAGATAGAAGACTGAAGGGAAGGACGGAGGTCAGACAGAAGACTGAAGGGGAGGACGGAGGTCAGATAGAAGACGGAAGGGGAGGACGGAGGTCAGATAGAAGACTGAAGGGAAGGCCGGAGGTCAGATAGAAGACTGAAGGGAAGGACGGAGGTCAGACAGAAGACTGAAGGGGAGGACGGAGGTCAGATAGAAGACGGAAGGGGAGGACGGAGGTCAGATAGAAGACTGAAGGGAAGGCCGGAGGTCAGATAGAAGACTGAAGGGAAGGACGGAGGTCAGACAGAAGACTGAAGGGGAGGACGGAGGTCAGATAGAAGACGGAAGGGGAGGACGGAGGTCAGATAGAAGACTGAAGGGAAGGCCGGAGGTCAGATAGAAGACTGAAGGGAAGGACGGAGGTCAGACAGAAGACTGAAGGGGAGGACGGAGGTCAGATAGAAGACTGAAGGGAAGGACGGAGGTCAGATGGAAGACTGAAGGGAAGGCCGGAGGTCAGATTTAAACTCTTGTAGACACCAGATTGTGCCGCTGACCTCAGTTGGGAAATGTGTGAGGAGACCGGAGGGTTGAGCTGAGTAGTAGTGAGAAAGATTTGGGTGTCGTCAGCATAGAGATGGACTCGGAAGCTCTGGGAGGTTATAAACTGACCCAGGGAGGAGGTGTAGGTAGAAAAAAAAAAGGGGCCCGAGGACGGAGCTTTGCGGGGCCCCTATACAAGGAGGAGATGGAGTTCTAGGTGACACTGAAGGTGCAATGAGATATGAAGAGAGCCGAGTCTTGGAGGCCAATGGAGTGGAGATTCTTGAGGAGGAGTGGGTGGTCAGGACAGCAGAAAAGTCTAATAGTATGTGAGAATGTCCCCGGTCACAGTACTGGTTGCTGGGGCCCGAGGGCTGCACACAGAGTGCTATAGGGCCACAGGTTGGGAATTAGTGTGTAGATGGTGTGCAGGGGACCAGTTGGATGAGATGTTCAGGACTTACTTTGGAGTTGCCGCATAAGAAGTCTCATCGAACCATCTCCAGGTGTTATTGACCTTCCCGAGACCGACCCAGAACGTATAATTCTCCCAGAAACCAGACAGGAAGTTCTATGGAGACAGACAGGAAATGCCGAAACTTCCCAACAACAACCTCTAATAATTCATATAACTTCCTGATATATTCTGCAGTACAGAGGAGAGTCCCTACACTTCATTACTGGGAAGAGGAGGTCACACATCCAGGTCATGCACGAGCCACTCTATTCCCCGTAGCGGCGCACTCTTACCATCTCATCCTTCCCATTAATGACCACCAGGTTAGACTTTCTTTCCTCACAGTCTACCTTGGCGGCATACCATGGCGTTGATTTCTGGGACTTGTAGTAGCAGCTGATACCATAATGCGTCCAGTTCTTTTCACACAAAGGCCGAGCAGAGCCTGAGAGAGAGACAGACAGAGAAGGGGGGGGGGGGGGGGGGGGGGGGCG
>NW_017309600.1:19863-21185 GCF_000935625.1 Nanorana parkeri
TGGTGAGACACGTCTGGACATGTATATGGTGGAAGGTTTCTGGTCAGCTGATCATTAGTGGGGGGAGATGCAGGCTCTGGGAGGACCTGGGTTTGAGGTGAACCCAACCTGTCCAATGTTCCCCGGCTGCTATGATGTAAACGCAGCGCTGGGGATCTAGGGTGATATTTGGTCAATGATGCCACCCAGGATCCCCAGCGCTGTGTTTACGTGAACATATTTTTGGGATCTGTTATTTGGCAGTGGGAGTGTGACATGTACCCATCGGCGAGTCCCGGTGATTGAAGATGAATTGACATGACTGGATGCCAAATAGAGGTAGGTGTGATGGTGTCATGTAGAGGTAGGTGTGGTAGTCAGGTGTCCATATTGTGATGTGCTTTCTCCTCCTATGAAGGGCTCTCCATCCCCTGACACCTCACTGCATCAGTGGTGGCATGGCTCTGCCTACTGGCGGATGACAGCCTTTACAGGGGTGTGCCCAGGGCCGGATTTCACACAAGGCCAACCAAGGCCCGGCCTCGGGGCAGCAGGGAGTAGAGGGGCAGCAGGGTTGTGGAATTCCTATCTCCCGATGCCCAAGTGATCTCAGCAACATTGTATGCAGCCTGCGGGTCTGCCATTCTCCATGGGGGGGAGGGGGGGTTGGCGGGCAGGGAGGCGCATTGAAGATCCTGGCCTTGGGGCAGCAGAAAAAGTAAATCCGGCCCTGGGTGTGTCCATTCTGCTGTTGATCCTTGGGCTCTGGGTGCATTGTTAGGGTGGGCGGAGTATGAAAAGACTTACTATTCATGTTACAGATCTCTTCTATGAGTTTCCCCACAGTTCCCAAATTCCTCTGCATCTTGTCGGAGAGAGAAACTGTAAGAGAAAAAAAAATGTCAGGTCATCTCTCTACCTGCTGCGGAGCTGCTCTCCTTGGAGTCTCAGGTGGTCCAAGTGCCCTCTGACAAAGGTGTTGGCAATCCTTCCATAATATGAATTGAGCATGAAGTCTCCCCTTGTGCACACGTTTACGCTCAGTGGTCCCGCGTCTACGTTACAGGTCATTTATAAGATGTTCTATGCATATAAACAGCCGTGTATTGTGGAAAAGCTGTCGGGAAGCAAGACTAGACATGTGCGATTCGTTTCGTTACGAATCGAAATTCGTACGAATTTCCTGAAATTCGTAAATTCGGAAGCATCCGAAATCCGAATTGCAATGCTTCCGAATTTATATCCGAAATGATGAAAAAAAATCAGTATTTTGGTTTGCGCATGATTGATGATGGAAGAGTCAGCAGAGCTTCACTAAGCTAAGAAACAACCCCCCCCCCCCC
>NW_017309600.1:25759-28757 GCF_000935625.1 Nanorana parkeri
CCCCTATTTTATCCAGGTCCTCCTGTAATGTTATAGTGTCTAAGTCCGTGTCTATTACCCTCCCTATTTTGGTGTCATCCGCAAACACGGAAATATCGCTGTTAACACCCTCCCCGATGTCATTAATAAATAAGTTGAACAATATGGGACCCAGCACAGAACCCTGAGGCACACCGCTCATTACACTAGCCCAGTCTGAAAAGGTGCCATTTACAGATACCCTCTGGACCCGTTCCCGTAGCCAGTTCTCTATCCACGTACACACCACCTCATCTATGCCCATAGACTCCTCCCCCCGGGGGAGAGCACCCTCCCCCAATGTACACACCACCTCATCTATGCCCATAGCCCTCAGCTTGTGTAGCAAGCGTTTGTGTGGTACCGTATCAAATGCCTTTGAGAAGTCCAGATATACCACATCTACCGGCTTCCCTCCGTCCATATCTCTACTTACCCCCTCATAAAAAGTTAGCAGGTTAGTCAGGCAGGAACGATCTTTCCTGAACCCGTGCTGATTGTCATTAACTATCCCGTTATCCTTAACAAATTTTACCAAATAGTCCTTAATTATACCCTCTAAGAGTTTACAAACTACCGATGTTAGACTGACCGGTTAGCTGACCAGTAAATTCATGACATCGTTATACAACCCACTGAACTTGCACACCGATTCATTTCCAGGTGCTGATGGTGGACTGATACAAACATTGGGAGTTGCAGCCTTCCCAACACCAGAAAGGCTGCTTCTAAAATTGGCATTTGATGGCGGTCAACAACCTTCTGCTGGTGCACATTTACTCCGTGGGATGAATGTGGGCAGAACATGCCAGGAGAGTAAGGCTGAAGGCCAGGAGTCATATTGTAATTAATAATTTGCTAATGACTATGCCAGTGACTCCATGAGACTATTCGTAGACGTTCCCAGAGAACAATACAAGTTCCTCATCACCTTTCTTCAGATGTGACTGCTCCTCCATGATCTTCTTATCTGGGCAGGATAAAGCAATAAGAAAAAGTGTTATTTGATGAATGGACTTAAGCAAATGTATCTTAGCACTGAGTTTCGGAATTTAAGATCAAACCCAACGTGAATCTCAAACTGAAATACATTTGCTTGTATTCAAATTTCTGCCATTTAAATTGAATTTTGGAATTCCAATCACATTTATGGGCAGCAAATTTTACCGACTCATATCTTCTATCTATTTTAGTATCAAATGATTTAGGTTTTCCTTGGGAAGGGTTTGGTTGACCCTCCATCATGCAAATACATTGTAGACAATTGTGCTCTTCCAGCCTTGTGGTCACAGTTTGGTGAAGACCCTTTTCTGTTCCACCATGACTGTCCCCTGTGTACAAAGCCAGCTCCATAAAGACATGGTGTGACCAGCTTGGTGAAGACCCTTTTCTGTTCCACCATGACTATCCCCCTATGTACAAAGCCAGCTCAATAAAGACATGGTGTGACCAGCTTGGTGAAGACCCTTTTCTGTTCCACCATGACTGTCCCCTGTGTACAAAGCCAGCTCCATAAAGACATGGTGTGACCAGTTTGGTGAAGACCCTTTTCTGTTCCACCATGACTGCCCCCTATGTACATAGCCAGCTCTATAAAGACATGGTGTGACCAGCTTGGTGAAGACCCTTTTCTGTTCCACCATGACTATCCCCCTATGTACAAAGCCAGCTCCATACAGACATGGTGTGACCAGTTTGGTGAAGACCCTTTTCTGTTCCACCATGACCATAACAAAAACATCTTTATTGCATACAAAAGGTTAAAAACCATGAAATTGAAAGAACATTTTTTTATGAATGACTTAATGATGTCTTGTGTCATTCAATATGCCTTAATCATGACAGTTTGGGGTGTTTTTGGAGATATTTTGTTACTAGGATGATGTAAGCAATGAGCATGCACACATCAATTTTATTGTTTTTAACCTTTTGTATGCAATAAATATGTTTTTGTTATTAATGTCATGTTATTTTGTCATCTCTTGGATCTGTCACCTGGCGCCTCAAAAGCCCCATTTACCCATATGTTTTACATAAAGACATGGTCTGATCCGTTTGGTGTGGAGGAACTCGAGTATCCTGCACAGAGCCCTGACCTCAACCCTACTGAACACCTTTGGGATGATTTGGATTGTGGATTGTGAGCCCGGGTCTTCTCATCCAACATTAGGTCCTGATCTCACAAATTGGCCAAAATTCCCACACACACCCTCCAAAATCTTTAGGAAAGCCTTCCCAGAAGCGTGGAGGGTGTTATGGCTGCAAAGGGGCCAACTCATATTAATAGCCATTGAGGGGGGACTCCGTATTGATGACCATGGGGAGATGACTCAATATTAATGGCCATGGAGGGGGTGGGACTCCACATTAATTCCCATGGTAGGAATTCCATATCAATGGCCATTGAGGGGGGGGCTCTATATTAACAGCCGTGGAAGGGAGGACTACATATTAATGGCCATGGTTTTTGAATGTCCAACATGCCCATACAGGTGTGATGGTAAGGTGTCCACAGGCTTTTGACCATGTAAGTTCAAGCTTTTCCAACCTGATGACAGTCTGAGGGCAAACATGTCTCCAAACCAAAATTCTAACAATTCTTCTGTATTGTCTTTATAAATTAATCAAAGAGTAAAGGTTCCAGGTGTAGCAGTGATACTCACAGGAGACGAAGAGGGTAACTGTGATGACAAGCAGGACAAGGAACAAGATGAGGAGGAAGACCACCAGGATGAGAATAAACTGATCTTTCGCATTCTTGGCGGATGAAATATCTGTAGACAGATAATTGTGAACAAGCCTGTTGCTCTCGGGTGATGTAGGAAGTCCTCACACATGAATACAAAGCCATTCTAACACAATCCTAAACAATCCGGTTAGCAAATCATGCAACCAGAACCGGATTTAGCCCCTGCTTTCCGCCCGAAGGCCAGTTCCCGCAATGCACCACCCCATGCGCCACCCGCCGCCCACCCTGCCC
>NW_017309600.1:29066-31517 GCF_000935625.1 Nanorana parkeri
TTCTTATTATTTTTTATATTTTTTCTTATTATTTTTTCCTTTTTATTTATTTTTTAACTTTATTTTTTAATTTAATTATTATTACTTGTTAATGTTTTACTTATTTTTTTTATGTAATCGTTTTTTTATCATTTTTTTCACTTAACTTTATTGCTCTCACAGGAGCTAACAATCCCCTGTGTGATAGCATTTGGGGGTGACAGGTTCTCTTTATTGACCCGTCACCTCCAATACAGGAGTTCTAGCGCAGCGCTGTGCTGGAACTCCTGTGACAGGTGAGAGAGGAAGAGCGCAGCGCGGCACAGCACAGCACAGCTCTCTCCTCTCGTTGTATACACGTAGCGGCAGGGTTACTTTTAACACTGCCGCTCTGCTCACCGCTCTCCATCCTGAGGACGTCGGCAGCCAGCGCGGAGAGGACGGAGCCGAGAGGACGCAGCATGGAGAGAGGCAGGTGCGGGGGGGGGAGGGGGGCGGGAGAGGACGGACCGGCTGCAGTCTAATTACAAGTGATCTCGGCGACATCGCAGAGATCCCTTGTAAAGAAACAAGCGGCTTCCCCCGTTCTTCATTTAGCCCGGCATGTGCAAAGCAGAGCTAAATGTAGAAAGCAAATTAGCGCCTGGCATGGAGTTCCGGGCGTCGGGTGACTTCAATTGTGTGCCGCCCCTCTTCTCCGTGCCGCCCTAAGGGGGAGGGGCTGGATTACCCCCTCCATGCTCCGATCCGCCAGCGCTGACAGGCGGAACGGACGGGGGAGGGGGCGGGTACAGCTGGCTCTGCCTCTAGATAGGCAGAGCCAGCTGTCACTCACGCAGCTGGGCGGATCCCGTCATCTACGTCGGGATCCGCTCCGGCTGCGGCGTCTCAGTATACCGCGAGCTGTAGCTCCCTATATACTGAGCCTAGGGTGACAGGAGGACGTTAGTTTGTGTCCTCCCGTTACCCCAAGGAGAACTACGGAGAAAAGCCCTGACCCCGTAGTTCTCCTTTAATGTGACTTTTACGTCAGGTGCTGCTCAGTTATACACATTCCTCCATAACCTTCATTAGATGAATACCAAATGTATATTTTGGATGTCAGGCACCGGTGATTGGTGAATGATACTCCAATGTATGAGGAGCAGTCAGAAGCTCACTTTGATTGCCTTATGTGCTCCAGGCAGACGCAGCACTTCTGCGCAGGTGCCAGATTTAGAGAGCCAATGCTGTCAAATAATTGTATTAGTAAAAGGTAAATGTCCTTTAAATTGGGGCATGCGTCCTCAGGTGCAGAAGCAGTGGTGTTAACAATCACCGTAGCGACCCAGGCGGCAGCTAGGGGGCCCGGGGCACAGTGGGGCCCGGCCAGATGCCGTGCGGGCCGCCTGGGTCGCTATGGGATCCTCCGCTGGCGGCTTTCACTGGCGGCTGAAGACGCACACGCCGCCGACAGTAATCTGTGCAGCAGCGCGTTCTTCTCCACAGAGTCAATGAGAGCCGGCAGCGGCAGTGGAGGAGCAGGCGGGGCCCGTGTTCGGCAGCAGGGGAGGAGGCGGGGCCCGGTGATGAAGAAGGAGGCGGGCCCGGCGATGGAGGAGGAGGCGGGGGCCCATCAGCGTCCGTGGAGGAAGCGGACAGGTAAGGACCAGCCCACCTGAGGGTGACCCTGCATAGCCCACCATAGAGAGTCTATGGTGGGCTCTGCACGTTCACCCTCGGGTGGGATCTCGAGTGGGCTCTGCAAGGGGTATCACTAGAAATCACGGAGGCGCCATACAAAATTTTGCTATGGGGGCCCTGTGATTTCTAGTTACGCCCGTGTGCGGAAGGTTGTACCCTGTTAGAGTAGTAGCTCACCTTTGGCATCATGCTTTTTTCCTCTGTTGATGATGAAGATGAGAGATATTGGTGTACACACCTTCACTTTCAGTGTAGCCTGGGGGACAAACATAAATATGAGAGAGCAACTCCGGGCATTATGTGCAATCAATAATGAGCCATTTATACTAGAAAACGGCACGTTTCAGGGCATAGTATGAAAAAGATAAGACAGAGGAGGCCTGCCAGACTCGTGAGCGCGCTCACTCATCACAAACCGTGGTGCCAGACAGGCTATTTAAGGTTGTGACATCCATGCTGAGTTATCTTCAACTGTTCTGCGTTCCTCACCTGCTTCCTGCCTCGGACAAAGGTGACTACGTTGTCTTCCAGCACTCATGCCACTCCTCATCCTTGGGCACCTGATCCACTCTACAGATGTCCTTGGACTGGAGAAGCAAGAGAGGCCACCCTCACCATCTCAGGTTCCCCCTAAAGTAGGTGACATGATTTTTTTTTAATGAAAAAAAATCAGTATTTTGGTTTGCGCATGATTGGATGATGGAAGAGTCAGCAGAGCTTCACTAAGCTAAGAAACAACCCCCCCCCCCCCCCCCCCCCCCCCCCTCTTCATAGGTACTAGCTCGTGGC
>NW_017309600.1:32859-33787 GCF_000935625.1 Nanorana parkeri
CGAATTATATCCGAAATACGAAATTCCGTTAACGAATTTCGGATCCGAATTTCTTTGAAACGGGAACTAATATTACCCCTGTAAATGAGGTTGAACAACATGACAAGATTTTTTTTTATCCGAAATACGAAATACGGATCCGCTGCTGCTGAGAGTCGCATTACAATACACAGGCAGGAAATACGAAATTCCGTTGACGTATTTTCGTTCCGTTACGAACATTCGTTATATTGAAGGTAAAAAGCAAAAATACCTTTGTTAATATTGGAGTTGATGCCTTGATGGTAGTTTTTTTTTTTATCCGAAATACGAAATTCGGATCCGAAATCCGACCAATCAGAGGTTTTCTCTGCTGGCGATCTTCTGATACCTGCCGATGGCCATCTTGGTGATGGACGCCGTCAAAGAGAGGAGGGGACAGTCACCCGGCGGTATAAGGTATACCGCCGGATCCCCGCCTCTCTCCTGATACTGTCAGGCGTTCGGTCCATGACCGAGCGCCCGACTTTTCAGAGGGGGTGACACCAAAATGAGTGTCATCCATTTTGGTGTCAACCCTCCAATGGTGTCACCCGAGTGCGGGCCGCACCTCCCTTGTGACGCCACTGGGGATGATTTAACCTGCACGGGTTCAAGAAGGGTTTGTTGATCCCTGCTTAAAGTTCACAAAACCAGAACTTAGCAACAAGCCTCATTGAGGTTTATGGGTAGGGTGGGTTGGGGGGTGCCAGGGGTGCAAGCTAACCAGGGGGTAGGTGGTGTGTCCTGCTCAGCTCCTGGCAACCACTGACATCACTAGTTGCCAGGAGCTGAGCGGGACGCCAGCCAGAGCATCCCAAGTTGCCTGACTCTTAGCAATCTGGGACACTCTGGTCAGAAAGGGGGTGTCAGGAACACTGTAAACATTGTGCAGCAGAGCAGAGTGGTC
>NW_017309600.1:34776-36306 GCF_000935625.1 Nanorana parkeri
CGGTTTCCCCCCCGCCCCCCCCCCCCCCGTGATCCAAAGAGATGCTGCCTGAGGCAATAGCCTCATGCTGCCTCATTATAAGAATAGCCCTGCTAGAGACAAAGAGGTGTTTTACTACTAGAATTAAGATACCGCAGCTGACCCAGCAGTGTACAAATGGCCAACAGCAGAAGAAACCTAAAGAGCAAGGATAGGCCTAAATTTACTAGAGACAAAGAGCACCGGCTGGGGCTTTACTACAAGAACCAAGATACTGAAGAGGGTAAAGCAATGTAAAAATTGACCAGCACCAGGACATTTTCAATCAGGCAGAAATGTCCAAAATGTACTGGACAAAAAGAGTGCAGGCAGATATTTTACTACACGAATCAAAAAACAAAGCAGTGTAAAACTGGCCAGCAGAAGGACAAATAGCAAAGCTAAAGACAAACATCTCAGGCTGGGGATTCGCTACAAGAATCAAGATACTGCAGAGGATACACCAGCGAAAAATTGGGCAGTAACAGGAAAGTTTTAATCAGGGACATGAGGCCTAACCGGCATATGCCTAACTTTTATTCTTATTATGGAAATAGCGGGGTGCAGTTAATATAAATTATAGTGTGACGTGATTTTGGTACTGATGGTGTTAATTTTTTCTTTCAAGGGGCGCGGGCAAAACAAGACACAGCTGTCAGAGCGGCTTGGCAGCAGGCCCGGCGCTACCGCAAGGCAAGCAGGCGGCCGCCTTACGGCGCTGCAGGGTGAGGGCGGAAAAAACAGGGCATTTTGACAAGTACTTGTACTTGTTAAAATGCCCCGATGCTTGTGCTATGTTTTTTTTTCCACTTACCTTCGGCGCGGGAGAGCAGCGGCGAGTCAGCGCTGGTCTGGTGGGAGGAGCTCCAGATGATCCTGGGTGCAATGCTCTGCGGGCTTCAGTGCAAAAATTAAGTCAATGATCACGAGAACAATGTTGCTGCATTTACTATTTTTTTTTGCATTATGTGAAATGTCGCCTTAAAAGCAAAACTGGTAAAAAAAAAAACAAAAACAGAAAAGGTACAAAAATGTTATCAGGAAATATTTGGTGTCAACAAGAAGACGGATAAGAGGAAGTCACAGGGGGTTTGCGTAGGGGTCTCATGTTGAATAGAACCTCAGCTCCTAAGGACCTCAGGGATGATGTGGTAGCAACAAACCAGTTTGGCAGTCGTGTCACCAAGCTTCAATGTGGAGACACAAGCAGTGGCGTCACAAGGGGGGTGCGGTCCGCACCCGGGTGACACCATTGGAGGGGTGACACCAAAATGACTTAGTCATTTTGGTGTCACCCCCCTCTTGAAAAGTATCAGGAGAGAGGAGGGGACCCGGCGGCATACCTTATCCCGCCGGGTGGCTGTCTCCTCCTCTCTCTGCCGTCGTCCATCACCAAGATGACCGCCTGCAGGTATCAGAATACGCTGCGCGTGCGCGATGACGTCATTGCGCACTCGCGTGGTGACGTCTCGGCGGGGTGACACTCGGACACCGCTCCGGGTGTCACCCAGC
>NW_017309600.1:36330-45564 GCF_000935625.1 Nanorana parkeri
GCAAGCCACAGGTACTATCGCACGTGTGCCGCCTACTGCTGGGCCCCGACCTCCTCCCCCACCGCCCCCGGGCTCCTCTACCGCCGGGGCCCAGGCCTCCTCCTCCTTCACCGCCGCCACCGTGTTCCGGCCTTCTTCACCGCCGTTGCCGGGCCTCCTCTGATGCTGGACCCCGGCCTCCTGACTGGGCCAACGTCTGCCCCGACCCCATAGCGACTACATGTCACCGGGACACCAACTCTGATATAACTCTGTCCATCATTGACGCAAGTCTGAAGTGTTTGCTTTGTTATATGTTGGACTTGCAACAAAAAGGAACTAGGTTATACGACAGTCGGCATGCCAGCGACTCTTCTCTATATTAAGAGCCACAGGAAGTCCTTTTCTATTAAAAATTAGAGTTTCGTTCCTCAGGTACAGGAGTGTAAAAATTGAACCAGAAGCAGCACAGTTTGCCAGCAGGTACAACAGCCCCAAATGAGGAGGCACAAGGCAGAGGCAATTATTATCTACTAGAAATTGGAGCTTCAGTCCTCAGATACAAGTGTATAAAAATTAAGCAGTGGCAGGAAAGTTTTGCTTCATGTGTTACCTGCCTGGAGTTTGACTTCATCTGGATTGCTGAGAGGTACTCAACAACCCTCTCTAGCTGTGTTCAACGTGCCCTCTTCCTCCCTTTGCCACGGCCGGACCTCCAATGTGAAGCATGGTAGGCTTACACATCCCTATAATATTCCTCAATTTGCCAGCCAGCCGGAGTACATGTATGGTTCCATTGACTTTCATTGACTTCCTGTCAGTTTGCAGGGGTATGTTGGGATTTAGCAGGGCAGAGGGAACAGGGCGTATCAGCAGCACTGGCTGAATATTGACCGCTGCCCCCAAATCAAAAACAAAGAAAAATTAAAGGAGAACTACGGGGTCAGGGCTTTTCCCCATAGTTCTCCTTAGGGTAACGGGAGGACACAAACTAGCGTCCTCCCGTCACCCTAGGCTCAGTATATAGGGAGCTACAGCTCGCGGTATACTGAGACGCCGCAGCCGGAGCGGATCCCGACATCGGTGTCGAGATCCGCCCAGCTGCGTGAGTGACAGCTGGCTCTGCCTATCTAGAGCTGTACCCGCCCCCTCCCCCGTCCATTCCGCCAGTCAGCGCTGATGGATCGGAGCGGGGAGGGGGGAATCCAGCCCCTCCGCTGTCACGGCAGAGAGCCGTGACAGGATCGAGAGGTGAGCGAACCCGGTATGTGTTCGCTCACCTCCCAATCTACTGAGCCGACCTGTGACAGTCTCATTGTCACAGGTCGGCTAGAACTATGAGGTGAGTGAAAAGCACCCCCCATAGTTCTCCTTTAAATAAAAAAAAAACCTTGCAGGACAATGTGCCCCACCACTGCTATTCACAGCTTGCTGATGGATCCTTCCTATGTGATCAGGGAGCCCTCCCTAGAGCAGCTCATACTCACTGACACTATGGCTGCTCTCAGCCCATCCTTTTCTAGTGAAGGGTTATCCCCAGCCCTGCCCCCTCCCATTATTGTATGTTGTAAGTCTGATGGCTGGTTAAAGAGTGCGCAAGGTATTATGGATGGGAGCCAACATTCCCCCAAAGCACATATTGTCTGCTAGAGGCGAATGTCTTTCCTGGAAATTGGCTGCAAGTTCATCATTGGTCATACTGGAATCTCATGCTTGCCCCCTTCATCATGTCGGTATTTGGCAAATTATAGTCACCGAACACACTGACACATTTCCTGTCTCACTCAGCGCGGGTTCAGAATGCTAAAATGGAAGTCTTACTTATCGCTAGGTCTTCGGTGTTCCTCTTCTCATGCTGAGGATGAACAGGACGCCCTGTGCTCTGCATCCTCCGTCTTCTAAGACTCGGCTTGTCTTCTGTTCTCAATGACTGAAACGTTTTTGTTTTTTTATGTTTAGCTCTAGGAAATGACCACAAAAAAAAAGGGGAAGTGTGTTCAGTTCTTTAACCATTAGTAGTCGTCATGCCGGCTCTCCTTCATTCAAAACCAAATCCTTCGGTTCCGCATTCCAACGTATATATTAAAATGTATTATCCCATATTCAACCAAATACAGCACTGAACCTGTTATCCAACTTCCATTTTATTATTACATTTTATTTTATTTTTTAACAATTAATTTATTAGGTTTTGTCAATAGAACAAAAGAGTAATAACAAAAATAATACAACATAGATACAGACATATAGAAAATAAAATCTTGCTATAAATACATAAACAATATCAGTATATAGAAGGTAAATGGTATGTTATATCGTTATGAAGCCGTATTCCAGGTATATGGAAGAAGTCAAAATTAAGTGAAATTGCAGCATTAATAAGTAGTTAGCAAGTGTCATAACTGGAAAAGGAAGTCATATATAGAAGCATACCTCTATAGGAGAAAGCCCTAATGCAGTCCATATTCAGGACAGTAAGTCCTGAATAAGAGGTAGTGTTCTTCCAACCATCTCAAAATAAAAAGCATGTGATGACTGTGGAGGCCTAAGAAGTGACAAATATACGTAAAAGCAGTTTTTTTTTGTTTTTAACACTTTTAGGAGTATTAGTTGGGGGTCATAATACATGAGTCAGGCATCTGGTGTCTGTCAACCAGGAGGCCCATTGCAAGGTTATTATTACATTTTAGATGGTGCCGACCTATGCCGTACGTTGGCGTTCAAGCTTCTCCTGTTGTTACTAAAGAGGAAACAAAAAGGAGGAAGGCGTGACGACCGAGCGCGGATAAAAGATGGTGGAGCGGAGGGTTGAAAAATGTGTGAGAGGATTATACTCACATGTAATGAGGTTTGGGAGTTGGGGGTCTCTTTTGAGGTGGCGCGATGCTTCATATGTCTTCAGGTGGGGACTTCCAATACGGTGACGTGGAGATCAACAGTTGGATCAAATATAGGCACGGTGAGCCATCTGATGTGTACAGTGAACTGGTATAAAACACATAGGGGTCTATTCACAAAGCTGCCGAGGGCAGCCGAGTGAATGACCGATCACAAGTGAAGTGAGCCGAACACTGTTCGGCTATTCACTTCAGGCTGGTACGGCTGATTTCAGCCGTACATCGGCTTGCTTCGTGTGGCTTCGGATCAGCCTGATTACTAGACATGTGCGATTCGTTTCGTTACGAATCGAAATTAGTACGAATTTTCCTGAAATTCGTAGATTCGTAAGCATACAAAACCCGAATTGCAGTTTCCGAATTATATCCGAAATACGAAATTCCGTTAACGAATTTCGGATCCGAATTTCTTTGAAACGGGAACTAATATTACCCCTGTAAATGAGGTTGAACAACATGACAAGATTTTTTTTTTTATCCGAAATACGGATCCGCTGCTGCTGAGGGTTGCAAGGAGATTTCGAATCCGAAATTTCGGATTCGAAATTTCGGATTTGGAACGAATTTCGTCCGGATCCTGTGCGCGCGATGTGTTAACATTTAAATGGGTAAAAAATCAAATTAAGAAAAGTATTTTAATGTCCCTTTAATAGTAAATTAAAGTAATGACAAATGTGCCAATTCTGCTCCCCCCACCTCGAGTTGAATTTTCGGGAATTCGTCCGAATTCCTAATTCGGATTTCCGAAACGAACTAAACGAAATCTGAAACTAAACGAAACAAATGTTTAGCCGCTGCACATGTCTACTGATTACATGTGAGTATAATCATCTCACACATTCTTCACCCCTCCACTCTACCGTCTTTTATCCGCGCTCGGTCATCGTGCTTCATCGCTTCATCCTCCTTTTTGTTTCCTCTTTAGTACAAACGTCGGACACCCCGATCCACACACAACAGGAGCAGCACACCAGCTTTGAAACCAATACAACCCCCCCCCCAAAAAAAAATTTCTATAATAAGTACCGTGTTTCCCCGAAAATAAGACAGTGTCTTATTTATTTTTTTGCACGAAAAAAGACACTAGGTCTTATTTTCGGGGGATGTCTTACCTGGCTGGGGGAGGACGAGGTCCCTGAAGGCGGCGTGCTGTTGCCTGTCCCGGTGTCGGCGGATGATATGCCGCTTCCGTCGGGCATGCGTGCAGAGGGGGGCGTGTGGGCGGGAGCCGCGGCTAACGGGCGTGTGGGCGGGAGCTACAGCTGGTGCGTGGGCGGGAGCTGCAACTGCTCTTAACATGTAAAAATCAATTACATGTGCAGCTACCCCGGAAGTAAGATCTAGCGCCATCTTCAGGGATTTCTGTAATATAAGACCTACCACCGAACTAGGTCTTATTTTCGGGGTAGGTCTTACTTTCGGGGAAACACGGTATGTGCTAAACAATACGTGCAATAGAAGGGCTCACAGTTGCCTTTTCTTTGTAAATATCAATCCTTAATAATGAATATCCACCTGGAAAGTTCAATCATATATTCCGTGTTCAGATGTGGAATCACGCGTATAAAGTGCTCAAGATTTGTCCCAGGTGCACCGCGCTCTTTATCCATATGCAAGGTCCGTACACAAGTGATCACCCAGGTGCTCCCCCTCTGGGCGGGCCGCTCACCCCTCTCAGTGGGCCACTCACCCCTCTCAGTGGGCCACTCACCCCTCTCAGTGGGCCGCTCACCCCTCTCAGTGGGCCACTCACCCCTCTCAAGATTTCTGTAATATAAGACCTACCACCGAACTAGGTCTTATTTTCGGGGTAGGTCTTACTTTCGGGGAAACACGGTATGTGCTAAACAATACGTGCAATAGAAGGGCTCACAGTTGCCTTTTCTTTGTAAATATCAATCCTTAATAATGAATATCCACCTGGAAAGTTCAATCATATATTCCGTGTTCAGATGTGGAATCACGCGTATAAAGTGCTCAAGATTTGTCCCAGGTGCACCGCGCTCTTTATCCATATGCAAGGTCCGTACACAAGTGATCACCCAGGTGCTCCCCCTCTGGGCGGGCCGCTCACCCCTCTCAGTGGGCCACTCACCCCTCTCAGTGGGCCACTCACCCCTCTCAGTGGGCCACTCACCCCTCTCAGTGGGCCACTCACCCCTCTCAGTGGGCCGCTCACCCCTCTCAGTGGGCCACTCACCCCTCTCGGCGGGCCGCTCACCTTATAAGTAGACCTAAGCAGGTCTCTAAATCGCTTTATAGGATCTCCAATCGATCTTATGCAAAGGCCGTCTCTCCGCAATCGTCGCACAGAAAATGACGTCAGCGCGTCATCACGACCGTATCCAATAAAATATAAAAAACAGCCCCAGAGCGTAAAACCGCAAAATTCAAAAGCTCCTTTATTTAAAAATCTACTCACATGAGGAAAGTTGACGTAAAACTTCAAGTAAGATGTATGCTGGACAACTCTCCGTGTCACCGTGTTCTCTGGATACAAAAAGCGGTCAAAGAGGAGCTGTGCTGCCGACCGTGCAATCTCCAATCCACATCTGCGAGACTCCGCCCCAATGTATAATCCATCCCTTGATGTCGTGGGACTGCCGTTCACAACATCAAATAAATCTGCTACGGGTTCAATAATGTTATTCTACTGCCAAAATCTGAATGATGTAGCCACCGCTCCAAGCTTGCTCCCCGGGACTACAGTCTCATGTTTAGTTCACTAACTTGTATTGAGATAGTAGTCCATCCCGGGGGGGTGGAGCTTGGAGCATTGACTACTTTACAACACACACAGGGGACCATGGGGAACAGACGTAGCCCCCCTCCTGAAGGGAGGACAGTGTCAGAGGTGATTGGAGGATCTCCAGCCGAGTGATACACAAATAAGATACATTGTTGGTCAGAGTTCAGGGACTTGGATGTATTTTTAAGGTGTAACTCCGGAGTTTAGTGTCACTTTTATCCTTATATGCCCATATGTCTTTTTCTAGGTATGGGCCTGCAGTTGCCATGTGTTTAAGGGGTTACGTGCACATAGGTGTTGGGAATTACTCCATCCACATGTTGTGAGGTGAGCAGGTATTTGAGATTTGGTTTATGGATGTTTTAGTGCTATGATGAAGGCCCATTGTAAGGGCTGAAACGCGTTAGAAGTTTTGTGAGCTATTTTTATGTTATTATAAAATAAAGAGTACACTTGGATGGATCCCCTTTCCGGTTCCTACATGTCCACAGGCTAACCACTTGTTATGAACCTAACATGCCGGGCATATCTTGATATTGTACACTTTTCTTTTATTATATTTTTCATTGTGTCATTTCCTCTACAAAACCTTCCATGGATGCAACATCAGCATGTGGTGGCAAGCTGAGATCAGAGACAGCCAGCTGCTTTTTCTAAACTTCCTTATTTCAGCTCATGTGAAAGCCTTGCGTAATAGCCAGCCTGATGGTGGGGCACGGTTTCTTGTTTCCTGTCCTTTCCACACATATGTTTGAGACATACTGGCCCTCTGCATGTTTCTACTAATATCATTCCCATATACCTCTACTAGGGGGGGGGCAGGCATCATGTACAATGACCAGATATTGAGCCTGATATCAAGATGAGTAACTTTAACAAGGAAGCCGGCCCATGTTTGTAACCACAACAAAACCCAACCCCCATCTCACCCGGGAGCCTGACATCAATAAGGTGGTTAATTTGAACAATGACTTACAAATCCATCCACAACTCCGCCCCCGGCTATAGCTCAAACCTTGTCTCAAAGTATCACCCCAACCGTCCCCTCCGCTCTTCAAAAGACCTCTTGCTTTCCAGCTCCCTCATCAACTCCTCCCATGCTCGCCTCCAGGACACTAGAGTCTCTCCCATCCTTTGGAACTCTTTACCCCAACCTGTTCATCTGTCTCTTAATCTGACTGCCTTTTAGGCGATCCCAAAAGACTCATCTCTTCAGGGAAGCCGATCCCACCTCAACCTAACCGCTCAAACATCACGTTCTCAAACAATTCATCCCCACACAGCTCTCTCCACATGTATCACTGGCCCCCTCCCCTTTAGATTGTAAAACCCTCAGGGGCCGGGCCCTCCTTACCATCTTGTCTTGAATTGTATTGTGATTGTAATGTCTGCCTTATATTGTAAAGCGCTGCGCACACTGTTGGCGCTCTATAAATCCTGTATAATAATAATAATAATCTGAAATGGATAATTGAGCGGGGTTCGGATCCGACAACAGAAGAAGACAACAGATTTTGGCAAATGTGGATGGATGAGGGAATAAACTCTTAGGGCCCATTGACACCAGAACAGAGTGCACTGCAATGCACCTCAATGACTGAAAAAAATTGTTAATTCTGCAATTTTGCTCATGCCCCGGACTCCGTGTGATGTGCTGTACTGCGGTGCATATTGGAGTTGTGTTGGGAAGACATTGGTGTGAATGAGACCATAATTAACCTCCCTGGCGGTCTGATTGTGGAGGATTTTAGCATGCCAAAGCGGTACATTATTTTCCATGGAAATTTGTTGTTTTATATTGTAGGCCGGTAATTCTTAGTAAATCTGAGGAATAACTCGCCTAAATCTGTCCAAACGAGAGTCCAGTAGACATCCCGGGTATGATAAAGTTTGAAACACGAAATTAAAAAATTATAATATAATAATTCATGATGTGAATGTGTAACTATGTAAAGTGCTGCGTAAATTGTCAGCGCTATATAATAACCTGTAATAAATAAATATAATAAATAATTATAAATGGTTATAAGAAATTCTAATATAATAGTTTAAAAAAATGGTCCAGTAAATGGGAATTCTGGGGGGGGCGCTGCCTTGATCCGTACCACAGTCAATAGAGTACCAAGTTGGCACATCACTGAGCTCGGTCGCAGAATCGTCGCTGTCGTCACTTTCAGTGCCTGACGACTAATTTCCCAACGAATCGCTATCGCTCAGTTCTGCAAGTGATTCTAATTCACTATCGCTGTTTTCTAGCCGTCTAAAACCGCTTTTGACCTAAATGGACGCTTTTTGGATGCCATGGACGTTCTCAAGTTTCCAGGCAGAAAGAACAGTAAAAGTGTCAGGCAGGGCACCGGACAAAGCTCTAGGGACAAAATTAAAGCGAAATAGTTTGATACATAAGTGTAATCACAGCAGATTACATTGTATTCTGTGTACATTGCATGTTTTCACTCTTTAATTTCCCGCCCGCTCCGCCCCCCGCTGTGACGCCCGAAAAAACGAAACTAAAAGTCGGATGCCGGCATCGGCCGGGGCACACACAGCCGAGGACACCGCGGGCTCGTAGGGACAAGGTAAGTGACACTTTTGTGTAATCCCGAGTGTGGCTCGGGCCGCTTTTGGTACTGAAGATTAACCCCCGAGCCACACTCGGGAATACCGCCAGGGAGGTTAAACAAAAAAATATAATTTTTTACTTTAGTGAATCTGTAGGGCGCCCTGACAACTACTAATAAGCGGAGTGTGCCTTGGTTTGGCTCACTTGGATGAGAAGGAGGGTAGAGTGCTGGGAGAAGATAGGGAGCGGAAAAGGGAGAAGAAAGTGGAAAAGAGATGATGGGGGGGGGAGAGAGAGAGGAGATAAAGAGGGGGAGAGAAGAGTTGAGAGGAAAGAGGGGGAGGAAGACGTTTTTCATTTATAAGAATTGGGTTAAACAGCCGGGAATAAAATGCTGAATCTTTGCCTCAGCCGATCCAGATGTTTCTTCAGCTGAGGCAAACAGATTCTTTGTTTCGGCCGAGCGTGGTGAGGCTCTGCGGCTGAACCAAAGGGAAGTAGAGTGAGCCAAAGACAGAAAAACATAGACAGACTGTGTTTTTTGCGCCCTTTGCGTTCCTCTGTTTGAAGTGAGCCAAAGGCAGCTGATGTACGGCTAAAAATAGCGGTACAGAGCGAATGTGAATAGCTGGGGGCTTCGGTTCCCTTCGGCTCGGGTATTCATTTGGCAGCTTAGTGAAGAACCCCCCAAAGTCGTTATCAAGTAATTACAGACCTGCGCGATTAACTTCCATCGTTGGGTATATGTTGGAAAGTTTGATATTGGATGACATGGAAGAGTGACTGCTATAAAATAATATCATAAGAGACAGCATTGGATTACAAGAGACAGAGGTTGTTAAGCCAATCTAATGTCTTTTTATGGGGAAGTGAGCAATAAATGACACCGAGGATTGTCGGTGGATATTGTGCACTTGGACTACAGCTTTTGACACAATTCCCCCCAGAGGACTAATGAGTAAGATAAAGTCTGTAGATACAGAATATTCACTCGTATTCAGAGTGGTGATTCATGATTCATACTCTGAATGGCCTGAGATTGTTAG
>NW_017309600.1:53803-57107 GCF_000935625.1 Nanorana parkeri
CCCAAGGTTCAGTGTTAGTGGTGTCCCCCAAGGTTCAGTGTTGTTAGTGGTGTCCCCCAAGGTTCAGTGTTAGTGGTGTCCCCCCAAAGTTGTGTTAGTGGTGTCCCCCAAGGTTCAGTGTTAGTGGTGTCCCCCAAGGTTCAGTGTTAGTGGTGTCCACCCAGGTATCAGTGTTGGTGGTGCCCCCCCAAGGTTCAGTGTTAGTGGTGGCCCCCCAAGGTTCAGTGTTAGTGCTGTCTCCCAAGGTTCAGTGTTAGTGCTGTCTCCCAAGGTTCAGTGTTAGTGCTGTCTCCCAAGGTTCAGTGTTAGTGCTGTCTCCCAAGGTTCAGTGTTAGTGCTGTCTCCCAAGGTTCAGTGTTAGTGCTGTCTCCCAAGGTTCAGTGTTAGTGCTGTCTCCCAAGGTTCAGTGTTAGTGCTGTCTCCCAAGGTTCAGTGTTAGTGCTGTCTCCCAAGGTTCAGTGTTAGTGCTGTCTCCCAAGGTTCAGTGTTAGTGCTGTCTCCCAAGGTTCAGTGTTAGTGCTGTCTCCCAAGGTTCAGTGTTAGTGCTGTCTCCCAAGGTTCAGTGTTAGTGCTGTCTCCCAAGGTTCAGTGTTAGTGCTGTCTCCCAAGGTTCAGTGTTAGTGCTGTCTCCCAAGGTTCAGTGTTAGTGCTGTCTCCCAAGGTTCAGTGTTAGTGCTGTCTCCCAAGGTTCAGTGTTAGTGCTGTCTCCCAAGGTTCAGTGTTAGTGCTGTCTCCCAAGGTTCAGTGTTAGTGCTGTCTCCCAAGGTTCAGTGTTAGTGCTGTCTCCCAAGGTTCAGTGTTAGTGCTGTCTCCCAAGGTTCAGTGTTAGTGCTGTCTCCCAAGGTTCAGTGTTAGTGCTGTCTCCCAAGGTTCAGTGTTAGTGCTGTCTCCCAAGGTTCAGTGTTAGTGCTGTCTCCCAAGGTTCAGTGTTAGTGCTGTCTCCCAAGGTTCAGTGTTAGTGCTGTCTCCCAAGGTTCAGTGTTAGTGCTGTCTCCCAAGGTTCAGTGTTAGTGCTGTCTCCCAAGGTTCAGTGTTAGTGCTGTCTCCCAAGGTTCAGTGTTAGTGCTGTCTCCCAAGGTTCAGTGTTAGTGCTGTCTCCCAAGGTTCAGTGTTAGTGCTGTCTCCCAAGGTTCAGTGTTAGTGCTGTCTCCCAAGGTTCAGTGTTAGTGCTGTCTCCCAAGGTTCAGTGTTAGTGCTGTCTCCCAAGGTTCAGTGTTAGTGCTGTCTCCCAAGGTTCAGTGTTAGTGCTGTCTCCCAAGGTTCAGTGTTAGTGCTGTCTCCCAAGGTTCAGTGTTAGTGCTGTCTCCCAAGGTTCAGTGTTAGTGCTGTCTCCCAAGGTTCAGTGTTAGTGCTGTCTCCCAAGGTTCAGTGTTAGTGCTGTCTCCCAAGGTTCAGTGTTAGTGCTGTCTCCCAAGGTTCAGTGTTAGTGCTGTCTCCCAAGGTTCAGTGTTAGTGCTGTCTCCCAAGGTTCAGTGTTAGTGCTGTCTCCCAAGGTTCAGTGTTAGTGCTGTCTCCCAAGGTTCAGTGTTAGTGCTGTCTCCCAAGGTTCAGTGTTAGTGCTGTCTCCCAAGGTTCAGTGTTAGTGCTGTCTCCCAAGGTTCAGTGTTAGTGCTGTCTCCCAAGGTTCAGTGTTAGTGCTGTCTCCCAAGGTTCAGTGTTAGTGCTGTCTCCCAAGGTTCAGTGTTAGTGCTGTCTCCCAAGGTTCAGTGTTAGTGCTGTCTCCCAAGGTTCAGTGTTAGTGCTGTCTCCCAAGGTTCAGTGTTAGTGCTGTCTCCCAAGGTTCAGTGTTAGTGCTGTCTCCCAAGGTTCAGTGTTAGTGCTGTCTCCCAAGGTTCAGTGTTAGTGCTGTCTCCCAAGGTTCAGTGTTAGTGCTGTCTCCCAAGGTTCAGTGTTAGTGCTGTCTCCCAAGGTTCAGTGTTAGTGCTGTCTCCCAAGGTTCAGTGTTAGTGCTGTCTCCCAAGGTTCAGTGTTAGTGCTGTCTCCCAAGGTTCAGTGTTAGTGCTGTCTCCCAAGGTTCAGTGTTAGTGCTGTCTCCCAAGGTTCAGTGTTAGTGCTGTCTCCCAAGGTTCAGTGTTAGTGCTGTCTCCCAAGGTTCAGTGTTAGTGCTGTCTCCCAAGGTTCAGTGTTAGTGCTGTCTCCCAAGGTTCAGTGTTAGTGCTGTCTCCCAAGGTTCAGTGTTAGTGCTGTCTCCCAAGGTTCAGTGTTAGTGCTGTCTCCCAAGGTTCAGTGTTAGTGCTGTCTCCCAAGGTTCAGTGTTAGTGCTGTCTCCCAAGGTTCAGTGTTAGTGCTGTCTCCCAAGGTTCAGTGTTAGTGCTGTCTCCCAAGGTTCAGTGTTAGTGCTGTCTCCCAAGGTTCAGTGTTAGTGCTGTCTCCCAAGGTTCAGTGTTAGTGCTGTCTCCCAAGGTTCAGTGTTAGTGCTGTCTCCCAAGGTTCAGTGTTAGTGCTGTCTCCCAAGGTTCAGTGTTAGTGCTGTCTCCCAAGGTTCAGTGTTAGTGCTGTCTCCCAAGGTTCAGTGTTAGTGCTGTCTCCCAAGGTTCAGTGTTAGTGCTGTCTCCCAAGGTTCAGTGTTAGTGCTGTCTCCCAAGGTTCAGTGTTAGTGCTGTCTCCCAAGGTTCAGTGTTAGTGCTGTCTCCCAAGGTTCAGTGTTAGTGCTGTCTCCCAAGGTTCAGTGTTAGTGCTGTCTCCCAAGGTTCAGTGTTAGTGCTGTCTCCCAAGGTTCAGTGTTAGTGCTGTCTCCCAAGGTTCAGTGTTAGTGCTGTCTCCCAAGGTTCAGTGTTAGTGCTGTCTCCCAAGGTTCAGTGTTAGTGCTGTCTCCCAAGGTTCAGTGTTAGTGCTGTCTCCCAAGGTTCAGTGTTAGTGCTGTCTCCCAAGGTTCAGTGTTAGTGCTGTCTCCCAAGGTTCAGTGTTAGTGCTGTCTCCCAAGGTTCAGTGTTAGTGCTGTCTCCCAAGGTTCAGTGTTAGTGCTGTCTCCCAAGGTTCAGTGTTAGTGCTGTCTCCCAAGGTTCAGTGTTAGTGCTGTCTCCCAAGGTTCAGTGTTAGTGCTGTCTCCCAAGGTTCAGTGTTAGTGCTGTCTCCCAAGGTTCAGTGTTAGTGCTGTCTCCCAAGGTTCAGTGTTAGTGCTGTCTCCCAAGGTTCAGTGTTAGTGCTGTCTCCCAAGGTTCAGTGTTAGTGCTGTCTCCCAAGGTTCAGTGTTAGTGGTGGCCCCCCAAGGTTCAGTGTTAGTGGTTTCCCCTCAAGGTTCAGTGTTAGTGATGTACCCCAAAGCTCAGTGTTAGTGGTGTCCCCCAAGGTTCAGTATTAGTGG
>NW_017309601.1:0-443 GCF_000935625.1 Nanorana parkeri
GCAGGGGAAATCGGGGTGGGGAGAGGGTAGGGAGAGAGGGCCGTGACCGACCGGCAATGGTAGTGTATGAAGATTGAGGAAGGGGGGAGAAAGAGGGGGAGAGGAGCAGTAAGGGGTAAGGATTGATCACTTCAATCCACATCAGGTCTCAGCAGTCCTTTTGAGGTTGAGGAATTCAGGGGACCGAATGTACTCCATCCATGTATGGGAAAAGGAAGCGTTGTTGTGTTTGAGGGAGCCCGTGAGATCTTCCATGAGGTATATATCGTGGATGCGGTCCAAGACCTGTCCTATGCGGGGGGGTTCGGTTTTCTTCCAGAGGGCTGGGATGCATGCCCTTGCCGCGTTGATTACATGTCTGATGAGCAAGCAGGTGTAAGCATGTAGGGGGATAGTGTTGGTGCAGGAGGAGGAAGGCAGGGTCTCGGAGCACCCGGGCATCC
>NW_017309601.1:579-790 GCF_000935625.1 Nanorana parkeri
GTGGAGTGCGGTACCATCTAGTTACAATTTTGTAACCCGACTCCTGGTATCTGTTGCTGATAGGAGGAGCGGTATGAAAGGGTGAGCAACTTAGTCGCGGCCTCCGGGGTGATATTGATCTGGAGGTCCTACTCCCATCTCTAAAGGAACCACAAGGGTGGGGGGTCTGACATTTGGGTCAGTAGTTTGTAGCAGAACTAAAGAGTATGTC
>NW_017309601.1:1464-2274 GCF_000935625.1 Nanorana parkeri
GGAGGTTAGCTAGGGGGGCCTCAGCAGCCGTCTGTTCCAGGTTGGATAACCCAGAGTTTGGTCGTGGAGTTACAGCACCAGTCGACTACCCGCGTCAGATGTGCCGCAATATAATACTGCTACACATCTGGCAGGGACATCCCGCCCATTTGTTTGGGACCCCGTACTATGTCGTAGTTCAATCGAGACGGTTTCCGGGACCAGGCGAATTCTGTGAAGAGTGAGCGGACAGCGCGGAAGAAGGATGGGGGTATGTGTATCGGTAGGGCCTGAATGGGGTAGATCAGGCGCGGAAGTATGGATGTTTCAGGATAATGTAGCGCCCCATCCAGGAGAAGGTGTTTTTGGTCCACGCCTCCAAATCTGCCCGTACATGGGATAGCAGTGGAGGGAAGTTTAATGCATATGCTTGTGTCAAGTCTTTGGGGAGTAGAATGCAAAGATATTTGATGGCGTTAGGGGCCCATTTAAAAGGGAAGTTTTTGTAGGACCCTCCGGAGGCGAGCGCCCGCGAGTGAGACATGAAGTGCCTCGGATTTATGGGTGTTAATTCTGAAGTTAGTGAGCCTACCATACTTCAATTCCTGAAGGAGAACCGGTATAGAGAGTTGCCGTCCGGGACTGGTGCCTTGCCAGGCTGGGTGAGTTTAAGGGCATGCTCCATTTCTGACACCGAGATAGGGGATTCCATCAATAAACTGATGTCTGATGAGAGGGAGGGCATGCCAGATTGTCGGATGTATTGCACTACATGTGATGAGTGGTGCGTGGAGTTCTGGGGAGATGAGGAGTGGCAAAGGTTGTATAAAC
>NW_017309601.1:2323-2584 GCF_000935625.1 Nanorana parkeri
ATCACCGCTGCCACTAAGCGTGCTCCGAGACAGAGGTGGTCCCTATCCTATTGGGGGATAGTAAGTAGGCTAAAGCAGTGTGTGAAGATATAACCAAGTAGTATAACAGAGTTTTTCACTCACCTCATAGTTCTAGCCGAACTGTGAAAATGAGACTGTGGCAGGTCGGCTAAGTGGATCGGGAGGTGAGCGAACAGTTACCGGCGTTCGCTCACCTCTCGATCCTGTCACGGCTCTCTGCCGTGACAGGGAAGGGGCTGG
>NW_017309601.1:2641-13688 GCF_000935625.1 Nanorana parkeri
AGCCTGAATGAAATTTTACCAGAAAATTGCATGTGGGGGGGGCTAGCTCCCCCATATAATGCCACCTAATATCTGTGTTTTTATGTGAAATATCTCTGTAATTATATGAGATCTAACGTTGAAACCACTTGATCTTACCGGATCTAACGAAGGCCTATCAGCCTGAATGAAATTTTACCAGAAAATTGCATGTGGGGGGGCCAGCCCCCCCTTATGTAATACCAAATATTCATAATATCTCTGTAATTATATGAGATCTAACGTTGAAACCACTTGATCTCACCGGATCTAACAAAGGCCTATCAGCCTGAATGAAATTTGACCAGAAAATTGCATGTGGGGGGGCTAGCTCCCCCATATAATGCCACCTAATATCTGTGTTTTTATGTGAAATATCTCTAATTATATGAGATCTAACGTTGAAACCACTTGATCATACCGGATCTAACAAATATCTTCCAAAATAGCTAACTGTTTGGTCAATTTTTTGATAAGGGGGGGCTGATGACGGGTTAGCCCCCCCCTGCAAATAACTGTTAATATCTCTTTCTGTGTGAGATCTAACGCAAACAACAGAGATCTAACCTGATCTAACAAAGATCTAACCAACTGCATATGTTTTGTTCAAAAATTTTGATATGGGGGGCTAACCCGGCTGAGGTCAAAACTAGCTGTTATAAGTGCTATCATTGCAATATGTGCAACGCAATGATTTGCTGCAATTCTTTCACCCATCCATATAATGGCAAGAACTATGCTATATGTGTTTTTTTCACCTGTGACACTGAGTTTTTTGCATTTATTTGCTCAAATGCCCATGGGCACTGGTGTATGTTTGCAAGACAGTTGGACCCTTTAAAAGGCGTTTCCAAAAACACCACACTGACATACGGTTAGCCATTAATAAATGCAGTAAAGGTGAAGAAATGGAGCCTGAAGAAATGAGTCTGTTGCTACTGTTGTGGAAATTTTACTAGAATGTGTTTTTAGTGTATAGTAATATTTTGTAATTATGTCTCTCCGTGTCAGGGTTTGCTGCGTCACGCCCAATTGGAGCGTGACCCGGTTTAAATCCCCACTAAGAGTAAACCATTGGAGTAGATATCTTATGTGTGGCGGAGCAGTGTCTTCTTGGCGAATGTATGGACGCCGGCTGGGGCCCCCGTGCAATGCATGGATTTATTGGCTTGCGTGGATGCATTTGTTTTGAACACGGTATATGAAAGGAACGTGCGTTTGTTGTCTCTAGTGCATCTGATCAACCGCTGGAGATAATCTGACGTGGTCCCTGTAAATAAGCACGCATAAGAATCATAGTAACGTTATTTGGCATTGATCACTGAGCAATGCTGGTTAAAGTTCACTCCAGTGGTAATAGATTATTGTATTAATGTGTTTTGTTGACTGGCTATGTATTGAGGAAGTGATGTTGGTTGTTAACATCACTTCCTGGTTTGCTGGTTGTTGAAATCATTTGCTGGTTGTTGACATCACTTCCTGTTTTAAATCACTTCCTGGTTTGCTGTGTGAGACATCACTTCCTGTTGGGCAGATATAAAACAATATGGGCAGATATAAAACAATAAACAAATGCCTGTGCTGGGGCTCTAAGCATGGAACTCGCAAGCAAGCAACACCTGTCTCCTAACTCTACATGACTCTACAGAGGTACTTCCAGTCCTTGCACAAAAGAGCATAATACAACTGTGCTTTTCAGCACGGGGGAAATTCTTTGTGTTTGACATACTTTGGCGCAGTTTAATGCGACATGGATTTGTGCGTTGAACCAAGCGAGTTTACATAACACTACCCACTTTGCCATGCATAAACATCAAATGCATGAACTCAGAGGAATGGTGATTGAGCACGTACGCATGCCACCACGAGGTGGCGATAGATCCAGACACCTTCTCTGTAGAGAGGCATACTGGATCTATACAATAGAGACCTAGGGGTCTCAATACCAATCTAGGATTGACATGTTTTCTCGATGAGAGGTAACAGAATCTAGGCAACTCTACATTTAATTTTTATAATCTTTATACATGCTTCCACTAATGTTTGCTTGTTTCACCCATTTGGGTAATGTGATTGGGTTCCCAGTGGGCCATAATTATTTATTTGGCAGCTCCAGGTTAACCCTGTACTATTTAGTACATTCTTTTAATTTTAATCTCTTCTCTTCCCACTTGGTACTATTTTGCTGTGTTTTCTCCCTACCCTATGCTGCTCTGACGGAGCTTTTGACAGACATTGCCATTTCTGTTTGATTATAATTTTTATTCTTATTTTTTAATGCTTCTTGACTGGTCTTGGTCCAGTTGAATTGGCACTGTATATGTGTGGGTGTTCGAGTTAATACACGCACTCACTCTTAAGCTTTTGATTATGTAATGTTGTGGAAATTTTATTAGGATGTGATTTTAGTATATTGTAATATTGTCTCTCAGTGTCAGGTTCTCTGCGTTACGCTCTATTGGAACGTGACCCGGATTAATCAGCACTGAGGGTAAACCATTGGAGTAGATATCTTCCTCTTGTGGATGTGGAGACGCGGCCGCCGCTGTGCGCAGAGGTCTCCACTCGCGAATGGTCCATGTGCTATGCGTTGGGCTGTTGGCCGGGGGAGATTGATGTGCGTGGTGGAGCAGTGTCTTCTTAGCGAATGTATGGATGCCGGCGAGGGCCCCTGCGCAATGCGTGGATTTATTTGCTTGGCGTGGATGCATTTGCTTTGAGGGCATAGTATCATTTTAGATGCATATCTGCCTTTATGAAAGGAACATGCGTGTATATCCTTTTTTGGTGCGTCTGATCAACGCGTTGGAAATAATATGGTGTTGTCCCTGCAGATAAGCTCGCATTCATGAGAACCGGAGTATAATTTTTATTGGGCATTGCTCACTGAGCAATGCTGGATAAAGTTCTTTCCAGTGGTAACGGGAGATTGTGTGTGGGTCTGGAAAGATGATGGCGGCCATAGGCAAGCACGCTGCTTCCTTTGTGTAATTGTTTTGGCGAGAAATCCATTGCACATGGTTTTAACAAGTGTGCACGTGAAACATGAACTGGTAGCTGTGCATGGTACTTCACATGCATGAGCATACAGTCCCCTCTTTATTATACATATGTTTGATTGGCTGACTCTGTGTTATGTTAATGTATGGAGGAAGCGATGGCTGTTGGGGCCATGACTTCCTGTTTTGTCATCCTTTTGTCGGTATATAAATAAATGGAGCTACTGTGGTTAGGCGGTCAGACTCTTGAACACAGATCTCAAGCAGAAACACCCCGTCTTGTCTTGACTACATGACTCTATAGAAGCAGTGCCGTGCCTTGCACAAAAGAGCTTAATACAACTGTGCTTTGAAGCGCAGTCGATTTCTATGCGCAGGAAGCGTATATGAATTTCCATAACAGTAATACCCGACAGCTGGCCTCTGTCCGCCTATGTTTCAGTATTATTTGATTAATATTCAATATGATCTGCTGACCAAGCCTTATGGGTTATAAATACTGAATAGGTTTGGTTGACCATTACTCCCTCGGTGTATATGTTTGCACTTAGTTTTTCTATGTATGTGGGTCTATTTTTGATCAAATATCAGCATAATGAGCTATTGTTATTGATTTCTATGCATATATCATGTGTTCAATAGTACTGACTGGCACTCGTTATTTTTGTGACACTCTCTGCATTTGGGAATCTGCACAGAACCCTTTTTTATTCTGATGGCTTTAATCCGATTTCAGCCTGACAGCAGGGGCGTCATGGGTCAACTAGCAACGTACACACACACTGACGGTATGGTGCCGCTGTGTGTTTACCATTCTCCTGCCCAAGTCCATACTCATTCTCTTGGGGGGCGTGGCTTACTGTTCAGATCTAATGATCTTGTTCGCATGACGCAGGCGCATCACTATGACAATCCCAGGCGCACTGAGGGCTCTTCTCCCGGGGGTAAGCGTCTTGGTAACGCTGACAACCCACGGCCGTAAGCTGTGAGATTAGTTTAGTTTTGGCGGTTCCGAAATGCTGACAGTTTTGTCCACCTGTGCCACCTCTTTGTGAAGCGCTTATAGACAAGATTGGTGAATATAATTTTAATGTACCTGACGTTCACTGCATCTTCATGATATGCTTTGTTTACTTCATTTGAAATGTAATATTGGCGGGAATGTGACGTCATTTGACGTCAGGGCGTGGGGAGAAATGTGGTTTGGTCTCATTTTCTTGTTATAGCATGAGTGTATATATAGGCTGTGGTTCACTATTTTACAGTGTCTGTCTACTCTGAGCCTGATGAAGGGGACCCTGTGTGCCCCCAAAAGCACTTGATTTTCTGAGTGACAGTATTTCATGAAATGGATTTGCACTGACTTGAGAGTCTTTGTGTGCTGGTGACATCTGTATTTGAAGTTGTTCCATGTGCGGCGCCATCCGCGGTTATTTCGAGCACCCATTACTGTCTTGGGATTTCCGGTAAGGAGTGCTACAGGATCAATGGATATTTGCAATTGTTTCTGGAAGACTCTTGTGAACCCATTCCCTTCCTTGATCTTTCAGAAAAATGTAATCTTCCGCTCTCTTATTTTCTACACTTCCTCCAAACATCAGAAACTTGGAGGAAAATGTCGAGAGACCCTAGGTTTTTCTTCACCCATACGGTTCTAGACACTCTGATAAAAAAAAATGGCCAATACTCTATATTGGAACTATGCACCAAACTCCATCTCTGCTATGTCCCCACGCCTCTGACATCTAATGTAAAGGAGTGGATCAAAGACTTCAAAGAACCTGACATTGTGGATCAACTTCTACATGGATATAACAAAATCAGGAGCCTGGTTACAAATAAAGTGTGGAAGGAGACCAAATTCAAACTGCTTTATAGAGCATATGTACCATATTTCTTACCAGAGGGTCCATTTCTGCAACCACTCGTTTCCAGATGCCCTAAATGTGGCCAATTACGTCAATCCCTTGCACATTTACTGTGGTTTTGCCCTTCTATCACTGCATTCTGGACACAAATCTCTAATTACATCAACACCATTGTCTCCTGGTCACTGCCTACATCTCCAATGCTGTTCTTGTTCGGTGCAGTGGGCAACTCTCTGGAGGGTGCCCCCCGTTCTGAGCGTAGGGGCTTGGACTGGATACACATCTGTCTGCTGGCAGCCAGGAGATGTATAATGCGCTCTTGGAATGCACCTTCTACCCCCCAGATATCAGAGGTTGTGGGAGAACTCAAGTTGGTTAGATTAGGAAAGGCTAGATGCGGAACGACATAAGGATTTGAAAACAGCTACATTTTTCAAGCGATATTTTGCTGCCGCCACCTATGATAGATCTGAGTTGTCTCAAATAATGTCTCCGTTTATTTATACGAAATGGTACCTAACTGCACAAATGTCTCATGTATTAGGACCGTCGGACATCACATGGTTGATACTGCATTTATTCGTAGACTCGAGACATAGGGCAACCAGCATGACCCTTATGGCACTAGTTACAACCCTATCCCAAATCGACACATGCCTCGTGCCTTGCTTGTTTGGTGATTTATTATTTGTAGGGGTTGGTGTCCCCTTATTCCTTTTTTTTTTGTATGTGTGGTTTTGCTCTTACATTTGAGCTGAATGTCTGATTTTGTTTTATTTTTGCTGAAAAAATCCAAATAAAATTTTATTTAAAAAAAAAAAAAGATTGTACAGGTAAAACAAGACCACATTAAAACACCACCGTGCAATAGTTCTGGTAAGACTACTCTGGCTAAGACCACATTTCCTTCAACAGCTCGGACGAGCAGGAATCCACTAATGCAAACACCCAGGACAATGCACCTGATTCCTCAAGCATCACACCAGTAACTCCACAAGCAGTAAACCTCTTGGAAAGCTCATCGGAGTCTTCTACACCAGTCGTCGTGCAAGATGATTGTCCTCTTCATAAAGAAGCCATATACTTGCTCCCAAGGACTCAAGGTATGCTTTCTGAGACCAACCTCTGAGTTCATGAGGCTACCTCAAACAATGCTGTTCTTATGAAAGCCTTTTAACCTGGTGATCATGCCACAGGATTTAAAGTCTTAAAATCAGGGGATTGATATGCCACCTGTACAGAGAAGTCTGGACTTACTGTGGGACTTTTTAAAAGAACCCTTCTGCTTTCAAGTCAGCTCTGCAGACAAGCCATTTACCAAACGTGGTGTTCTGTCAGTGGTGAACAGCCTATACGATCCACTCGGATTTGTGGCTCCCATCACCATACAAGTTAAATCCTTATTGAGATAGCTATCGGAGACTATTAAAGATTGGATGCTCCACTACCAATAGACAAGCTTTCAAAGTGGGAGTCCTGGAAGCAATCTCTACATGCCTTGGATGGAATTCACATAGCACGCTGCTTCACTTCAGCTTCTCTTGCTACAAGTCAGAGAAAAGAGCTTCACATCTTCTCAGATGCATCTACTGAGGTCATAGCAGCTGTTGCCTACATCAAGGTGAGAGACTCTTCTAATCAAACCCACATAGGGTTTCTGTTTGGGAAAGCTACGTTAGCACATAAGCCTGAACACACAATTCCTAGGCTTGAACTTTGTGGGACTGTGCTAGCTGTAGAAATTGCAGACTTCATACTGCATGAGCTAGACATTCAAATATCAAGTCTACACAGACAGCAAAGTTGTTCTGGGCTACATATACAACCAGACCAAACATTTTTATGTCTTATGTCAGCAACCGTTTAGAAAGAATCCGGAAATCCTCTAAACCTGAACAATGGCAGTATGTTCCATCAGAAATTAATCCTGCAGATCATGCCACCAGTCCAGTGTCTGCAAGTGTCTTTGCAAATTCTTCTTGGTTAACGGGTCCTAAATTCCTGCTGGATCATCCAGAAGAAACTACAACTGATGTCTTCAGTTTTCTAGATCCTGACAAAGATGCAGACATTCGTCCTGAAGTCAAAACCCTTGTAAAGAGAACTGAACAAAGACTGGTCTTGGGCTGTCAACGCTTTGAATGCTTTTCCAAGCGGACAAGGCTTGTACGCTCTACTGCAAGGTTAATCCATATTCCCCACTGCTATCACACTAAGCCCAATGATACTCACTCTCAGGACTGGCACATATGCCAAAAGCATTGCTCAAAGTGAACACAGCGCACAACAAAACATCTCTAGCACAGCAATGAGATGTATTCTTGACAAGCAAGACATTCCTAAAATCAGTCAAACTGCCAAGCTGAATCCATTCATCGACAACTGGACTGTGCCACAGAGGAAAATTCCAGAAACAGTTGTGCAAACTATTCAGGGATCGTCGTCTCCTAGTACCAAAAAGGAAAAAAGAAGCCATCTTACAGCAACAGGGACTGGGACCGATTTGGATTTTGGTCCAAACAGCTGACAGGTGCACAGAGGAAATATAGTCCCCTGGAAAAGTACCTGTTTGGAGCCTGCACAGCACTCCAACATGTAGAAACCATTACAGGAAAGGAGCCAGTCACCATCCATACTGCATTGCCCATAGCAGGATGGGTGAGAGATAATGGATTAACTGTAGCTCAGAACCAGACTTTGAAGAAATGGAAGAGGTACCTTCAGGGGGTACCTCTTCCATTTCTGGCAGGGCAACTGGCAGGGCTTGTCACATTCACTAGCACCCAGCCAAAAGAAGAAATTCCTGTGCTACAGCAATCTCCCATTCATGAGGCTCCGCCTTTTGAGTCTCTGTCAGAAGAAGATAAAGAGTCAGCATGGTTCACTGACGGTTCTGCCATAGTCACTTCGTCTGGCCAACAGTGGACAGCAGCATCCTATAATGCAAGTATCGACACAAGAGACTGAAATTGGAGGATCCAGCCAGTATGCAGAATTAAAAGCTATAGTAATGACACTACAGGAGGATTCCTCTTCCCATGTCACAATCTACACTGACAGCTGGGCGGTCTTTAAAGGAATGACAACTTGGATGCCCACATGGAGGTCCAATGACTGGTTAATTCATGGAAAGGTAGTGTGGGGAGGCAAGAAAGTCTGGTACTATATCGGGAAAGAAGCCCACTCATGTACAATAAAAGTGGGGCACGTAGATGCACATATGCCCCTAATTCCAGACCTTGAGAACTACAGAGTGGCAGATGAGATCACTAAAGTGACAGCAGTTGTGCCAATTGATCCAGTCTTGATGAACTTGGCCAACTGGGCCCACAAGCAATAGGGACATTTGGTGCAGAAAGCTACATACGAATGGACGCAGCAGAGAGGATTGCCCATAACCATGGACAGGGCTGCCGTCGGGGGTACGGCCGATACTCAAGTAAGGGGCCTGGGCCGCCTGAGGGGCCCGAGAACCTTACATGAGTATCGGCCGACGGCCATACATGACTGGCAGGAGGTGGAGGCGGCCGGGCCCCCGCAGCACTGGAGGATCCGCATACTCCAGATCCTTACCTGGGGTGCTCTGTGCGAGCCTCCGGTGTCCCCCTGTCTCCACTGCAGTGACTGATTGCACATTAGGTTTTTAACGATGGCCGCCGCGAGTAGCTTTGAATGACATTTATTCCGTCATGCAGCGCTGTACTGAAATTAATTTTATACCATTTTTTGGGGACAGATAGATCTTTCTTTTGGTGGTATTTAATATTTACTATAGTAAGGAACAATTACCGAAAACATTTTAAAAAATGTTTCCCCTATATTACATTATAAAACATTATTACCCATTTTTTGGGTAAAATATAAGAGACGGGGTCACGTCGGGTAAAAACTACACCAAACATGTCAAGCCTTAAAATTGCGCATGCACGCGAAACCTCAAACTACAATACCAAAAATTGGCCATAGGCGACGCTTTAAAAGCTTTTAGCGCTCATCAGTTTAGTGTCATCAGTGATTGATGGGCGTAGAATTATTGCGCTCACTCCAACGTTCGCGGCGATATGTAAAATGTGTAGTGCAATTTTTGTTTTCACGCGCATCTGACGCATATTTACATTTATATGCCGTATACGGAGCGTGGGGGATTTTTTATTGCTATCACATAGGGGGATAACAATCTCCCTATATAATAGCAAAGGCTGACAGGTCCTCTTTATACATTAGGGGTCTCTAAGACCCCTAATGTCACCTGGGGTCCCCCAAACAAGCTGATGAAGCACAGATCTGCTCCCCCAGCTTCTTCTCTCTGGCTATAGCAGCCAGATGACTGACAGATGAATGCGGAAGTGATGTATTACACATTACTTCCGAATTCACAGTACTGAGGGAGCTCAGCAATGAGGAAAATGCTGATCTCCCTCCCATCTTCCTCCTGACACCCTTCCGAGCCGATCCTGGGCCACAGATGTGGTAGTGGATCCCGGGATTGAAAGTGAGGGTGCAGGAGGGGGGTGGCGGCACTCTAGGAGGGGGGCACGCAGCCACAGCATACAAGCGATTGGCAGCTATAGAACCGCTGATCGGTTGTATGTTAAACAACCGGTAACGGCTCCTCAGAAAGGACAGTTTTTTTCTGCCCGTGCGCACGCTAGAAAAAAGCAGCAGAAAAAAAAGCCATCTAATTACGGCAACCCACTGGGCGGACAGCAAGCAGTTAAGGTCCCCCGCCCCCCCACGTCCACGCACATACAACGCAAACACGTGTTGTATGCGCCTACGTGCAAAAACAAAAAATGTGCCACACATGTTCCATATCATCGCGAATGTCGCAGTGAGAGCAATAATTATCGGACCATCAATCACTGATAGCGCTAAACTGATGAGCCATAAAAGCATTTAAAGTGTCGCCTATGGGAAATTTTGGTTGTTGTAGTTTTTTGCGGTTTCACGGATGCACGCAATTTTAAGGCTTGACATGTTTGGTATCTATTTGCCTGGTGTGACCCCGTCTTTTATATTTTACCAAAAAATTAGCCATTATATTCTGTTTCTGTGCACTACATTTCATTTTAGCATCATTTATCCTAAAAATACATGTTTGATAAACATTTGCACAAATACCATGCAATATAAAAAATTTCAACTAGCATCTTTCTATTCTACAGGGTCTCCGCTTTCAGAAGATATATCATTGTTTAAGAGTCTGAAACTTTTTTTCTAGCCAAACATTCAGATTTTATCATGTGTGTGCAAATGTAAGAAATTGCTCCGGACAGCAAGTGGTTAATGCGTGTGTCATGTGTGTGTTTTAATGCGTGTATAAATGTTTGAATTTGTGTGTTTCCCTATGTTGCCTGAGGCAGTGATACTGAACATTTTTTAAACCCGATCGCCCAAACTGCAATGCAATACTAGAGTTATTTTCAGAGTTGGCACTTTGAGATAAATAAATTGATTTTGCGTCGCAGTTTGGGTGCTTGGGTTCAAAAACATTCGCCATCACTATCCTAGTCTGGCTGCGGCATAGACAAGTGCCCAGAGGTAGCGGGGAAGGGGCTGTAGATACAATGAGAGCGGACCTACTGCCCCTGTGGTCCCAGGGTCCCCCACTGAAAAAATGGTGCCCGCATCTGCCCCTGGTGAGAACTCTTTTGGTTTTTAAACTTTATTGGCACCGGTAAGAAAATGTATCCTCTATGGGGGCCGATCAGGTTCATGTAAAAATCTGATTGGTTGTTGGGTGTTTTACTTTTTCTTATATATTTTTTTAGATTTTACAGCCTGTGTAATTTCATGTTGTGTTATGTTTTATGCATATCTGCTGTATACTAGTCAGATGATATGGTTTGCTGTGGTTTGTAATAGACGTGTGCAGGGCAAAAAAATTTGGTTCAGACGAAACAAATGAAAATGAAAAACATTTTTATTTGTTTCGTCAAAGGAAACACATTTTAATGTTGTTTTGGATTCAGAGGCAATGAGCCTCCGAATCCGAAACCGCACAAAGAAAGTTGCTGATCGAGCGGCGGCCATATCGGCCGCCAGCGTGTTCTGCGCATGCCGCCATTTTGGAGTATATCTTGGTATACACCAAGATGGCAGAACCTGAACATGTGGGCACTGCCATCTTGGTGTATACCGGAGTCCAGCGCGTCACTAAGC
>NW_017309601.1:16733-58527 GCF_000935625.1 Nanorana parkeri
TATATATATATTAATTATAACAACAACAACAACAGTGTGACTGGCTCAGCGTGGCGGTGGTGGGACCGTGCGGCTTTAGGCCCCACCGGCCTAAAGCCGTGTAAGTGGCCCCGAAATTTCTGAAGGCTGCCCTGACCATGGATATGATAAAGACTGTGATAGGAAATTGTACAGTGTGCGACAATGGCCATTACAGAAGTATTCTACGGCACCATTAAGAGGGGCGAGAGGCCTGCAGGGATTTGGCAGATTGACTTCATCGGTCCCCTGCCCCGGGGAAACAATGAACTGAGATATTGTTGCACTGCAGTAGACACCTATTCAGGACTTTTGATTGTCCATCCGTGCAGATCAAGCTGCAACGCTCCAATTGCTCCAGAAGATTATCGTTTCCTATGGTCGCCCAAGCAAAGTTCATAGCGATAATGGTGTGCACTTCAACAGTACTCTACAGTACAACAGTGGGCCAAAGATTCTGGAGTGTACTGGCTGTGCCACGTCCCACACCATCCAGAGGCGGCTGGTCTAATTGAAAGATACAACGATCTATTGAAGTACCAGATATGCACGCTTACACCCACACATACACTGGGGCAGAGCTGTAGCTAGCCTATTTTGCGCCCGAGGCAAGAACAGAAAACTGTGCCCCCCACCCCGCCCGATGTTTTTTTGAGGAAACTAAATAAATAACAAGGAATTAATGATAGCGCAGCAGTGTCAGTTCTCCCGCCAGATGTCGCTGCAGCAGCCGCACCATCCCTAAATTTTACCATTGGGGGGTCACCACAACTTGGCAAATGTTACCAAGGGGTCCTGGCCCTATAAAGGTTGAGAACCACTGCTCTACTGTGAGCTCTTTTGCCGTGGTCACGGGTCCCTTAGAGGAGCGGGGGACCCCGAAAACCACGGCGGGGTGGGCCCCTGGACACGATCACCGCTGCTCCTTTCATACAATTGATCTGATCAGATCACTTGTACTAAATGAGCGACGGCTCCCCACTGTACATTTAGCTCTGCTTGTCCAGAGCAGAGCTAAATGTACAAAAAAACTACTCGCCCGAAACTGCATGTCCCAGGCGTTGGGTGATGGGAATTCCACACCCCTGCCCCTGGGACTACAGCTCCCAGAAGGCTGATGCTCCACAGCTCCTTCCCACAGTGGTTGATATGGGGCGTAGTATTAAAGGAGAACTATGGGGTCAGGGCTTTTCCCTATAGTTCTCCTAAGGGCTTGTTCACACCAAGCGCGGAGCAGGTGCAGAGCAGAGCAGGTGCAGACCGGATCAAAACTGCGTCCAATGTATTCCTATGGTATTTTGAGCTCCAGTTCACATCGCAGCGTGCAGACCCAGAGCAGGTACAAAAACTGCAGCAGGCCCTATTTTACCTGCTCTGGATCTGCAAACACATCAAAAACACATTAAAAACGCATGCAAATGCCTGGAACGCACTGAAAGCCCATGTTAAACTAAAACATTTTTTTAAACCATAACGCGTCAAAAACTCATCTAAAAGACTAGCGTGCGTGTGCAGAAACCTGACCGGATCTGCTCTGCATTTGGTGTGCATTTTTTTTAGTGTAACATGGACTTTCAGTGCGTTTCAGGCATTTGCATGCGTTTTTAATGTGTTTTTGATGCGTTTGCAGATCCAGAGCAGGTAAAATAGGGCCTGCTGCAGTTTTTTTTACCTGCTCTGGATCTGCACGCTGCGATGTAAACTGGAGCTCAAAATACCATAGGAATACATTGGACGCAGTTTTGATCCGGTCTGCACCTGCTCTGCTCTAGATCTGCTCCGCGCTTGGTGTGAACTAGCCCTAAGGGTCGCTGGAGAACGCAAACTTGGGTCTCCCGTGACCCAAAGCTCTGTATACCGCGAGTTACAGCTCGCGGTATACAGAGACGCCGCAGCCGAAGTGGATCCCGACAATTCTGTCTAGATCCACCCAGGTGCGTGATTAACAGCTGGCTCCTATCTAGAGGCAGAGCCAGCTGTGCCCGCCCGCTCCCCCGACATTGAGCATCTCCCCCCCCCACATAATTTTGACTATAATTTAAATAATAGAGATAAAACTAATAGATTAGATACTAATGTGGAGGCAGCGTGTCATACATATTACTATCAGTATATCTCTCCCCTTTTTCTCCATCACTTCTACAGTACAGACGTGATGGAGAAGAAAGGGAGTGATATACTGACTGATTGTCACAGCACAGTATCTGTCTGAAGGCTGCAGCTCTCCCTCTCTGTCAGATTTGATTCCCGTCAGGGATCACCTCAGGTTGCCTGGGCTGGACTCTGCCTCCTGGGACCCGCCTCCTCCACCTCACGGCCACACCTCCCTCGCTACGTCCTCTGCGTCCTCTGGCCGGCTTCCGAGTCCCTCTCTTCAGCTCTCACTGCTGGTAGCGTGAGAATGCTGCGGCACCGCTAGCTCCTCAGATCGGCGCTGGCCGCATGAGAAAGCCGCGGCACGGCGGCTGCAGGCAGAGGACACTTAATAAACTTTTGCCGCACATGATTTAACCTATTCATGTTAGCAGGGTAGAATTGTAAATCTATTGCTGTAATATAGTGGAGGTGTGTGCTGTATATATGTACTACATATACATTACACACGTCCAGTACACTATAGCAATAGATTTACAGCCAGCCTTGTCCTAGCTTCCCTCACTCACAGTTTCACTCCAATCCCTTTTGCCTCACACGGTGCCTCTCGTAGTCGGCGCTTGGCAGGATCGCAAATGGTGCTCAGCTTGTGGGAGGCGCTCACAATTCTGCCCTGCTAACATGAATAGGTTAAATCATAATCCATAGTACATATACAGTACACATGTCCCGTACACTGCAGTAATAGTTACAATTACCCCCTGCCAGGGCCGGACTGGGACTAAAAATAGGCCCGGGCATTTTAGACTGAGCAGCCAAATCACGTGACCACCGGCAGGCCACACCCCTCAAAACAGGGGGCGGAGCCAAACATAGAAGCGCAATCGAGGGGCAGGGCCGGCCACTAGTAAGTACCGGAGGGCTACAACCAATACACAAACCTTGCAACAATGTAGGAAGCTTGCTATAGAGAATATCTGTAAAAAATAAGTCAAGGCAACTGGACTTGCTGTATTTTACTTGAGGACGTTTCATAGTAGAACTGTAAATGCCAGGCCCGTATGGCATACGGAGCTGGCCAGCTGGAAGCACTTTTGTAGGTCCGTATGCCATACGTCCTTGGCAGCGAAAGGGTTAAGTAGTACAGACAATATACTCACAATAAGGCCCTATTCATATCTGTAGGTTTAGGTGTGATTAGGGATTCTGCATCAGAAACGTGCGTTTTACTGCAGCAGAAATCCCTAATCTGGCGTTTACAAGTGGCAGCTGTCCCCTATTCAAGTTAATGATCAGGTGACAGCAGCTCCATGTAAACGCCTGCACACCGCATGTAATGGAATGTGATATGATCACATGCGGTTAGAAAACTCCCTGGATGCACAATCGATGCGTCCAGGGAGAGTGATTGATTCCTAACCGAATGTAAACATATCATGAATCTTTACATGCGGTGTGCAGGCGTTTACAACTTCTGTCACCTGATCGTTAACTTAGGTGACAGCTGCCATTTGTAAATGCCGATTTAGGGATTTCTGTTGCAGGAAAATGCAAGTTCCCGACGCAGAAATCCCTAATTGCACCCAAAATAAAGATGTGAATGCAGCCTATTACACTTCTACTCCCCCCCCCCTCCCCACGTAATAAAAATACAACCCCAGTCCGTGCCCCCCCAGCCCAGACCTTACAAATCAATTCTTCACAATCCTTTCGGCCAGCGTTCACTGAAAGAGCTCTGGCCGTAAGGATGAGAGTGTCGGTGCAGATTCAGCAACACGGTCTGCATCTGACAATGTCTGCAGCTGAGATCCCTCCTGTCAGCTCTCTCTCCTCCCGGCCGTTCTGTAGCTGCAGCGGCCGGGAGGAGAGAGCTGACAGGACGGGTCAATGAATTAGCCGCAATATTTACATATGAATCGGCTGCTGCTTATTGATAAGCAAATCACCGCAGCCCATTCATATGTAAATATCTCGGCAGGGGACAGGAACAGCGCCAGCAGCTCCGGAGAGAGCACAGAGTAGAGACTAGAGAGAGCTGGGTGAGGAAGTGTTTTTTTTGGCCTCCCCCACCAGCTCCCTCTAGTGTCTACTGTGTAGTAGTGCAGGCTCTGCTAAGAGCCGGCCATCAGGCATAGCAAACCGGCCCGAACACAATCAGGTTGATTGTGTTCGGGCCGGCCCGGCCCACCGGGCAAGTGCCCGGTTTGCCCTATGGCCAGTCCATCCCTGCCCCCTGCTAACATGAATAGGTTAAATGATCCCTAGTACATAACATGTAGTTGTACTATGGATCCTTTAACCTATTCATGTTAGCAGGGGGATCATTGTAAATCTATTATTACAGTTTATGGGACATGTGTACAGATAGAATGCACTGCAGCAATAGATATACAATTCTGCACTGCTGCTAGGGACATCCCTAGTACAAACAGGTGGCAAAGTATTAGTCAGAGAGAGAGGCAAGAAGCCAGTTAAAATGGTACAGTTTTCTATGTGGTGTCTGAAATAATCCAGTTGCTATGCTAATGGATATTTCAGACATGGAATCCACAAGTATCGTTTGCTTGGCTATTGACAGAGGGCTGGTTTCTCACAATGGACGGTGCCTTCTAAACAGACCAAGAGGGGAATTTATCAAAACTGGAACACACAAAATCTGGAGCAGTTGCCCATGGCAACCAATCAGCTTCTCTCTTCCGTTTGTTCAGTTAAGATTTGAAAATGAAAGAGAGAAGCTGATTGGTTGCCATGCCCAGCTGCTCCAGATTTTGTCTGCTCCAGTTCTGATAAATTCCCCTCCAACTGTTTTTTTGACAATGGTGTGGTTGCCCTGTATTGTTTCCCCATTATTCGTATCACAATGGAGTAGTGTAATGGGGAAGCCTTGTGTAAACTATCTTTCTACTCCACAACTCACCCCCTCAGTGTCCTCTCGTGTCACTAACTATTATAATAATAATAATAATAATAATCACACCTAGGTTGATCAAGATTTAAAGGAACCTGGACTACTGATGGCAATTCTTGATGCTTTGCTGCCACCTAGGGTTGGGAAAGTGAAATGCATGGTATTTCACTTTTATACAAGTTTTAAGGGGTAACACCCACAAGTGGGAGGCCATTTTCTCTCTCAATAAAAGCCAGTAGCCCAAAGGTTCAGCAAGACTTCACAAAAGGGGGACTTTACGAGAGGACTTCAAGACCGGGTCATGAAGGGTTTACTCTGACCGAGGGAGAACCGGACTCTAAACAAAAGACTTAGCAGCGACGGCAACGAGAAGCCATTTTCCTGCGAACGCCTAAGTGCCAAGAAGTCCTGTTCATTACGGAATTTGTGGAATCTGCAGCTTAAAGCTAAGTACTATTTTAGTGTTTAGTCTCTTAGAAAGCATTACTAGAAGGATAGTGTAGCGGGTGCATGTGATTTGTTTGTAGCAGCCTGTATGTATGTATTTGTTTAAAAACAGGCAGCGGTGCCTGTTAACATACAAGCGATCCGCCGGCTGTAGAGCCAGCGGATCGCTTGTATTTTGCAACGATCGGTGCAGGCCCTCCCCCCCATTGTGCCGCTGATCCCGGGCTCCGCTGTGCCCGGTGCGAGCCCGGGATCAGCATGGTGCCTGTGTCACAGGGGATCAGAGGGAGATCGTTACACGAGCTCCCTCTGATCCCCTTTCCTCTGAAAGAATGCGGAAGTGTTGTATAATACATCACTTTGGCATTCTTGTGTCACTCTCCAGCTTCAGAAGCTGCAAAGAAGCTGATGGAGCAGATCTGTGCTTCATCAGCTTCTTTTGGGGGTCCTACGTGACATTAGGGGTCTTGGAGACCCCTGATATCTCCATAAAGAGGACATGTCACATATTTTGCTATCACATAGGGGGGTTTTATTAGCCCCCGTATGTGATGGCAATAAAGTTTAGTGGGAAAAAAAATTAAAGCCCCCCCCCAAAAAAAATTTTAAGTTACACATAAAAATAAAAAAAATTAAGTCCCCACCCATACATACATGCAAACATGCGTCGGGGGCGCATATGTGCAAAAAAGACGATTGCGCCCATTACGCCGCACATGTTACATATCACCGCGAACGTCAGAGTGAGAGCAATAAGTCTAGGGCCATCAATCACTGATAACACTAAACTGATGAGCGGTAAAAGTTATCTTTGTCCTGATCGGATGAAGTTTTTACTTTATATAATTTATATGGACTTTAGTTGTATATTATTGATTATCTTAATTTTATGTAAACATTCACATTGATTGTCGAGTTATGCTGATTGATTTGCTTATCTTCGAATATTAATGAGTCACACATTATTTCATTGTTCAACATTTTTTGCACCATACTTATTGTATTTTATGTACGCTTGTTATACGGTGGTACACAAACATAGGGGTGTTTCTTGGGTTGTTTTATTGTCTATTTGGAGATTTATGGGTTATATTCAATTGTTTCACAATAATGGGAGATTATGTGCGCGATGTATTGGTTTAACACAACACATTTCCAAGATGGCCCATGAGCCCACTTTGCCATGCACTCTCATCTTTGAAGCACAGTCCTCAGACAAGGACACTCTGCCAGCATTGGATCATTCCTCACTGGCGGCTGAGGTGGATGCACTTATCAAACCGTCCATCTAGGACACAGTTAACAAGGCTGTTCACAAGGGAATACAATCCCTTCACAAGGAACTCCGAACGCAGGCCCAAAGGCTCACGGAGCACGAACTCCTTATATTTACTGCTTCTTTATTGTACATTAAGCCACATTATGCAAAGAGTTCAGTAAACAAGAGCACATACCATGAGCAGGTCTAAGCAGAGCAGGCCAGCTGCAGCTTGTAGGTAGAGGCTGACTGGTACTTGTGGTTCACCACTGCAGATGTAGCAGGAGAATCAGGCAAAAGCACAGTCCAGACAAGCCGGGACACACAGGTGTAAATCAAAATCTAAACGGTACCGAATCAGCAGCAAGGAAGAGCAAAGTCAGAACAAGCCGGGTCATACACAGGTAGATCAGAGTCCAATCGGTACCGAATCAGAAGCAAGCAAAAGCAGTGTGAAAACTAGCTGGTTCATATGCGATATATACAAAGCAGATATAAGCTGGGTCTTGCAGGAGCACACAAGGTAACAACGCTATCACAAGCACTGGTGGTGTGCTGACACAGGTGATTTAAAAGTGAGCTGGCCAATCACCGTTGTTCCCCAGACGAGGGCTGTCTCAGGTGAGTTTTACTGAGTCTTAAAGGGACAGCACGAATCCTAGTACTGTCAGCCTTGTGGGAAATCAAAATCCATGAAACATCCTGTATAGGTTTGGGAAGTTGAAAAGTTTGAAGGCAACTGATTTGAGGTTTAGACCCTTAAGGTCTGGTAGGAATTTTAAGGAGGAACCCCCACTGCCAGTAATAGGGGGAAAACATGGGGTCTCCCCTAAAATTCCCAACCAGGGGGCTTAATCCGAGCACAGGCCTGGCAGGGCAAGAAAGGGGGGGGACGAGCGAGTGCCCCCCTCCCTGCACAATGTGCCTTGCGATCCCATGCGGGCGATCGCATTGCAGCCGGAGGGTGTGGCTACGGCGCCATTTACTTCAATGGCCACTGTGCCCCCTCCAGCCTGGCCAAAAAGTGAGCCGGCCGCAATGCGAGCAGTGCGTTCTGGCCAGAATCGGACCAGAACGCACTGCTTATGGTGTGAACTAACCCTAAGCCCTGCGTCCAGTAGACATGTGCGATTCGTTTCGAACGGCAACTTAAACAATTGGGGCGGAGATAGCAGTGACGGCTAGCTCCGCCCAACAGTTCACAGTTGTAACAGGTGAGCCATGATTGGGCAGAGTCATCATGACTTTGCCCAATCATTACTCTCACAGTTCTCTGCGCCCTTATTGGGCAAAGTCTTGTAATTGACCTGTGGTCAGGTGTAAGGCTTTAGCCAATTAGGGTGTCACGTACCTGGTTAGAGACTGAATGTGTGAGGAGGCCTCCTTGCTCCTCGTGTCCTGAGGACTCTGAGGTTGGGGACAGAGTCCAAGTAGACAGCGAGTGGCACGAGTGCCAGTGGTGATAAAACCATGCAAGCCGATCTCCAGGGATGCTGGTAAACGAAATCCAAGTAATCGAGCCGAGATCAGATCCAATCGAGCAATCACAGTACAGAGGGGTCAGGCAAAATCAAAGTCCGGTAATTCAATCTGAGGTCAGGGGGCAGGCAGCAAGCAAGAATCGTCAGGTCCAATCCGGGTCAAAGCAAGGTAAGAAGAATATCACAGGAATACAGTAACACGGGAGAGCTGAAAGATAATCCAGCAATATGGTGGTGCTCGAGCCGAGTTTATATAGGGTTAGTAGTTAGGTTGATGTGTCACTTCCTGTGCGCCATTTTTGGCTCACTTTTGCACGGCTTCCGATGATCTTCTGCGCATGCGTGGAATAGCGCGTTTGTCGCTGGTACGGCAAAGCGCACTTGGCGCATGCGCAGTTACAGGGGATCGCTTACAGTCCCCCCCCCCACGGCAGCAGTGAAGCCCAATCATCTTAAACGAAAGGGTTAGTGCGTTTGGTCTGGCCATTGGTTTGAGGGTGTTAGGCCGAAGAAAAGTGATTCTCAATCCCCAGAGCCTGGCATAATCCCCTCCAGAACCTGGATGTAAATTGTACCCCGCGGTCAGATACGATACTACCGCGGACTCCATGGAGACGGACAATTCCTTTAATAAAAGTCTGTGCAGATTCCGGGGCTGAAGGCATGCCAGTCATGGGAATGAAGTGTGCCCACTTGGATAGGCGGTCGACTACCACAAAGATGGATGAGTACCCTTCGGAAGGTGGAAGTTCCACAATAAAGTCCATACTGATCCTTTCCCAAGGGTGAGAGGGAACGGGCGTAGAAGGCCCCAGGATTTTTTACTCTCTGTCTTGCTTCTATTACATACCGGGCAAGAGTTAATATAGGACTGACAGTCCTCCATTGAGCGTAGGCCACCAGAAGGAACTCCAAAGTAGGTCAGAGGTTTTGGCAACACCGAAATGACCCGCCAACAGACTGACATGGCAGAGTCTAGGAACCGGAACCCGTAACTGAGGGGGGTACAAAGACAGCTTGCCCATGAAAGTAGAGTCCGTCTCTCTCCTGCAGGGATATTCCAGGGGGAAGAAGACTAGGTGATGAGGCGAGCTTGAGTTTGGACATTAGATATCCTGTCACCAGGAGAAAACTGTGAGCAGGCAGAACAGTGTCCCCCGGAGGGCGGAATTTCGGGCATGGGGTACATTCTGGAGAGGGAGTGGATGGCACCCACTGCATCCCCGGAGGCATCCACTTCAAGTACATATGGTAAACTAGGGTCAGGGTGACACAACACCGGGGCGGAAGTAAAGAAAGTCTTCAATTTCTCAAAAGCAGCCTGTGCAGTAGAAGACCAACGGAACTGGGAAGACTGGCTCGTAAGTTGCGTGATGGGCGCAATGATGGAGAAGCCCTTGATAAACCTTTGATAGAAGTTAGCGAATCCCATGAATCTTTGGACACTTTTACGGTCTGTGGGCACAGGCCAGTTCAAAACAGCAGACACCTTTTGCGGGTCCATAGAGATGCCGGTAGTGGAGATGATGAGCATGTCTAAGACCTGGTGTCTTTCTCAAATTCGCACTTTTCGGCTTTGGCGTACAATTTGTGTGTACGTAAAGAAAGGACTTTGCACATATGGATGCGATGGGCCTCTAAGGAAGGAGAGAAGACAAGAATATCGTCTGTGACGGACCTAGGGCTGCAGAGATTTATTGCCCCTGGAGAACTTTGTGTGCTGCGTGTGTTTTCCAGTTTAATATTTTATCTATCTATTTGACTTGCATAGTTACATAGTTACATAGTATTTGAGGTTGAATAAAGACATTAGTCCATCAAGTCCAACCTGAAAAATGGTTCTTGATGTGAACCATTTTTCTAAAGGCAGCAGGCTGTCTGGAGGGGCCATTGTTTAGAGTGATGGGAATTAAGTTCTTATCTACTTAAAGTGACATTAAACCCTCAGATTTTTTAACATAAAAAAATACTGTAATGTGTACCTTACTGTAATCCATGGTAGTTTCCCTTCTCTTTGCTGCTCTTCCTTTTAAATCCTCATGTCTTCTCATGCTTGGGGAGAACTTCCCTTTGCAGCTCAGGGCCTCTACCTGTAGTGCTGGCTCAGGTTACAAACCTATACACAGACACCATATATCCATCCCTGAGACAAGGCAGTCTGCTGCAAAACAGAAGTTCTGCCCAGCATGAGAACAGATACAGATTTAAAAGGAAGAGCAGCAAAGAGAAGGGAAACAACCATGGATTACAGTAAGGCACACATTACAGTATTGTTTTATGTAAAAAAATCTGAGGGTTTAATGTCACTTTAATGGAATTCCAATGCGTCCCCTGGCTGTCTAGGGGTGGGAACTGTTCGATGTAACAATGAATGCTTCAATAAAGCAGTTCATGTTTCACTCAAAGTCAGTATTGTCTGATTCTTTGGGATAAGCCCATGCCATAGTCACTGGCTTCTGGTTCCAGCACCCAGGGAACAGGCTGAAGACGGAGATATCTAGTCGGGGTATCAGGGAGTCCGTCACATTTGGTGGCAAGCGGTGGGATGATTCCCTGTATCTGGAACATCCAAACCACCACTGGTACCTCATCGGATGGAGCTTCTCTACTCCAGCCTTAAACAGAGCACCCTCAAGGATCTATTGTAATCCCATGGACAAAGAGCCAGCAACAAGTCCACGCTGATTGCTGAGCTCATGGAAGGTGACAGGACCTGCGATCGGGCTAGTGAGCCAACCACAGAAGGCATCGAAATGTCAGAGCTGCAGCGAGACATTCAGTGGCAATTGGCGCTCGATGCAACCACTCCACCGGAAGAAGTGATTACCCAGATCATCGCTGACACTACGCAGCTAAAAATGTTGGAACTGCAGAAGGCGATTGAGGGCATTGCTGCAGCTGAGTGGGGATGCCATAAACTCCCGTATGCAGCATTCCGGTCCTTCCAGGACGGTGCGGAAGAGATCGACCGCTACCTGCAGGTCTTTGAAACACAGTGTGACCTTCAGGGCATTGATAAAGCAGACAGGGTCACCATCTTAATCTGCACACTCTCCAGTCGTGCTCTGGATGCTTTTGAAGCTATACTTGGGGAGGACAAAAAGAATTATGAGCGGGTCATGGAGAGACTGTTAGCCCGGTATGCCATAACTCCTGAAGCACGTCGCATAAAATTCTGTAACCTATTAGTAACATGTAACCAATTGGTCGCTCCTTTATCCACCCCAAGGACAGCTACCCGGTGCTATGCCTGCAACCAACATGGGCACATACAAGCCACATGTCCCCGGAGGGCACCTCCAGCTACCTGGACTAGACCTACTACCAGCTCGGCGAGAGCGGCTGCCCATTGTGTTGAGTTTGAGTCAGCATCAACATCTGCAAACTGGGGAGCTGAGGAATTCGTTAGTAATATACAAAGCAAACCTGGTTCAGGCAGCAGCTGACAATCGCCAACATCATTACCAGGCTGTGTGGCTCAATGAGCGGCCAGCCCAGGGATTAAGAGACAGCGGCGCTACTATCACCCTGATTCAGCCCCAGATGGTCACCTTAGCTGAAAGAACAGGACGCTCAGTGGTTGTACGGGTGGCTGGAGGCAAGGTGTACGGATCCCTACCGCCCATGTGCACCTGGATTGGGGCACGGGATCCCGTGATGTGGATGTGGGTGTGCTTAAAGACTTACCTTCAGATGCGTTACTTGGGAATGACTTGGGGCATCTGTCTTCTTCATTCCCCGTGAATATATTGCAGGAGGCTTGCCCTGTGACCACCCGGCAGCAAGCGAGACGAGTAGAGAGCACTCAATGATGGGACCCAGGTAAGAACTACTGAACCCATCCCTGACCAGCCCCTACCTCCTTTTCCCTGGGATTCCCCAACCGACTTTGCTCAGGAGACCCTGACAGACCCCACCTTGGCTGGTTACCGGGAGAGTGCAGGGGCTGACCCTGGGGGATTAGAGGGGGAGCTGATAGAGTGAGGGATAACGGGGGACATTCGGCAGTACTGCCGCACATGTGACACCTGCCAGATGGTAGGAAAAAGGGGTGACCGTTCAAAAGCTTCCCTGTACCCTTTACCCATTATTGCGGAACCCTTTAGCCGTATAGCTGTTGACCTGGTTGGACCGTTGCCCCGACCCAGTCTCTCTGGAAAGAGATACATCTTAACGGTAGTAGATTATGCTACCTGTTACCCTGAGGCTATCCCACTGGCAAACCTCCACTAGGAGACAGTGGCGGATGCCCTGCTCCGGGTCTTTGCCCGGGTGGGATTTCCTTGGGAGATTATCTCTGACATGGGGGCCCAGTTCACTGCGGACCTGACCCAGCAGTTGTGGAAGCTCTGCGGAATAAAACCTCTGCACAGCTCCCCCTTTGCAACCACTCAACGGGATTGGGAGAAACTCCTGTCCGCCTACCGGGAAGTGCCGCAGGAATCTACCGGATTCTCCCCATTTGAGTTGCTGTATGGGAGGAGGGTGAGGGGGCCCCTAGATTTGCTTAGAGCCCACTGGGAAGGAGGGGAGGGGGCTGAGGAGACTTCTGTTGCAGGGTATGTTTTAGCGCTTAGGGACCGGCTGAAGGAACTTACGGACCTCGTACATGAGAACCTTCAGATTGCACAGGGACGGCAGAAGCGCTGGTATGACCGCACTGTTCGGGACCGTACCGTCTGTAGGGCAGAAAGTTCTTGCCCTTAAGCCGACCAAGTCAGACAAATTATAGGCTGCTTGACAAGGACCGTACAAGGTAGTGCAGCAAATATGTAACACTACCTACCTGGTAGCTAAATGTTCAGATGAAAGAATCCAACGAATCTTCCATGTGAACATGCTCAAAGCATACCAAGGGAGGCCCGAGGAGGTAGCCGCTATTTGCACTCCAGCATCGGAAGACTCGGAGAACCTTCCCCTTCCTGAGCTCCCAGAGCGGGTTAGGGACAGCGTAGGCATAGAGGCAGTGAGGTTCGATGAGCAGCTAGGGCCAGAGCAACAGGATCAGGTCAGGCTGGTCCTTAGGCAATGTCAGGACATGTTCTCCACTGCCCCTGGCTACACTACCACTGCAACGTGTGGAGACCCCGGGACAGCCAGCTCTAAGGCAAGCGGCTTACCGGGTTCCTGTGGCAGTCCGAGAGAGTATGAGGATGGAGATTAAGGAGATGCTCGATTTAGGAGTCATCGAGCCATCCAGTAGCCCATGGGCATCCCCAGTAGTACTGGTCCCGAAGCAAGATGGTACTACTCAGTTTTGTGTAGAGTACCAACGACTTAATGACTGTACGACGACAGATGCATACCCCATGCCCCGGGTTGATGAGCTACTAGACCGCATTGCCCGGGGAACTTTCCTGACTACCCTTGACCTATGCAAAGGGTACTGGCAGATTCCACTGGATTTGGAATCCATTCCAAAGTAGGCATTCATCACCCCTTTTGGCCTGTACTAGTTTAAGGTCATGCCATTTGGGAGAAGAATGCTCTAACGACATTCCAGCGGATGGTGGATCGACTACTTGATGGCCTCCAAGATTATGCTTGTGCATACCTGGACAACATCGCGTTCTACAGTGACACCTGGGAGGAACACCAGCTCCACCTGGGTATCGTGTTGGACCGCATCAGGGCTGCGGGCCTAACCCTGAAGCCAGAAAAATTTAGCATAGGGATGTCCGAGGTACAATATCTTGGACATCGGGTGGGCTGTGGGCGACAGCGCCCCGAGCCAGCTAAGGTAGAGGCAATTGCCAACTGACCCACCCCTAGGACAAAAACCCAGGTCTTAGCTTTCCTGGGGACAGCAGGATATTATCGTAGGTTTGTCCCTGACTACAGCACCATCGCCAAGCCCCTGACCGACCTGACCAAAAAGAACCTTCCCCGACAGGTCCTGTGGTCCCCAGAGTGCGAGACATCGTTCCAGTGCCTGAAAAAGGCTTTAATTTGTGCACCTATTCTAGCTGCTCCGAACCCAAACAAACGTTTGCCTCCACTTTTGGGCTGGGAGCAGTACTGAGTCAAGTGGGAGACGACGGCAGTGAGCACCCGGTGGCCTACATCAGTCGCAAGCTGCTACCCAGGGTATGCAGCCGTGGAGAAGGAGTGTTTAGCATTGGTGTGGGCCTTGAAGAAATTGCAGCCTTATCTGAATGGAAGATCCTTCACGGTGCTCACTGACCACAATCCTTTAGTTTGGCTCAATCGAGTCTCTGGAGATAATGGACGCTTGCTGTGGTGTAGTCTTGCCCTGCAGCCCTATAATTTTACTATTCAGTACCGGCCAGGAAAGCAGAACAGCATGGACGGTCTTTCCCGGAAAACTGACTTGTGAAGTAAGCCTCATGCTCCCGGGCAGCCCCAAGCTGACTCGTGGTGGAACAAGCCGGGTCTGCCGGACTATGGAACGGGGGGGTCGGGCATTGTGACGGACCTAGGGCTGCAGAGATTTATTGCCACTGAGAACTTTGTGTGCTGTGTGTTTTCCAGTTTAATATTTTATCTGGGGAGAGCTGGTCACTATTTAAATTGATGTGAACCATTTTTCTAAAGCTGTCTGGAGGAGCCATTGTTTAGAGTGATAGGATTAAGCTCTTATCTACTTAATGGAATTCCAATGCGGCACCTGGCTTTCCAGGGGTGTGAACTGTTTGATGTAACAATGAATGCTTATCTGATTCTGTGTAAACTCTGTGTGCTCTTCTACAATAAAGCAGTTCATATTTCACTCCAAAGTTAGTATTGATGTCAGTCTGATTCTTGGGGTAAGCCTATGCCATAGTCACTGGCTTCTGGTTCCAGCACCCAGGGAACAGGCTGAAGACGGAGATATCCAGTCGGGGTATCAGGGAGTCTGTCACATCGTCCAAGTACACAATCATGAATAAATCCAAAAAGTCCCTGAAGATGTCATTAACAAAGTGCTGGAACGTTGCAGGGGCATTACATAGCCCAAAGGGCATGACTGAGTACTCAAATTGGCCAAACCTGGTACGGAAAGCCGTTTTCCACTCATCTCTTTCTCTCATCCGTACCAGGTTGTATGCCCCTCTGATGTCCAATTTGGAGAAGACCCTTGCGGTGCGAAACCGCTGGAGCAGTTCGGGAACCAGGGGTAGCGGGTAGTGATTCTTAATTGTGATTTTATTTAAGTCCCTATAGTCTATGCAAGGCCTCAGGGAGTGGTCCTTGTTCTCTACAAAAAAGATACCCGCCCCGGCAGTTGAAGTGGAAGGGCGGATGAACCCTCTGGAAAAGCACCCTCCCAATGTCAAGGGCATGAGGCCTGGTATAGTGCAGTGCAGTGCGGGGGGGGGGTGTCTGGTATGGAATGTTAGGTGGGACCCCACTTTTTTTTGGTGTTGGGGTCCCCCCTTAAAATTGCTACCAGACCTAAATTTGTGGTGGAACTCCACTTCTTTTTTTCACATCAGGGGTACCCCTTAACATTCCTATCAGACCTGAAGGGTCTATTATGATTTGGGTATGGGTACCCACTCTGGTTTTTTTTTTTTTTAATTCAATTTTTTTACACAATTGCAGGAATTCGGTCCAGTTCGGCAGACCATTCTCTGGGAATAGCGCTTACAGCAGCCCTGCGGTTCGAACTGAATGGTTTCTGCAGCCATAGGATTAGCTGAACGTTTGGCTAAATCCTTTGGCTCTTTAGTGAATAACCCCCTAAATGTTTTAGGATGTCCCTGTGTGGATTTCTTTTATTCAGCGTGGTAGGCTGAATGAGGGAGGTCACTTAATTCCCCCAACCACATTCTTTAGTCAGACAGCCAAAGCACCAGCAGCTGTCTGAATACCTGAACAGTGACTGCATATCATAGGATGTAGTCACTGTTTGGGTGACAATTTTCCACCAGGCCCCTGCTTTTGAAGTCCAACTTTTCTCAAGGTGGGTGGTGCCAAACTGGAGTCGTGTTTGGCCAGCTTAAGAGTTGTAGCTAGCTAAATAAATACATAAATATTTCTTTAACCCCTTAAGGACCCTTTCGCTTCCAAGGACTTTTTCTCGTTTTTTGCACACGTTATAATCCACATTTTAGGCCTGAAAATTACTTAAAACCCCCAAACATTATATATTTTCTGAAAGCCAAGTTCCTCTAGAATAAAATGGTGGCATTTACAAATGTTTATGTTGCTTGATATTAGGGCAACTTATTATCAAACCCAAGTTCAATTTAGTGCCCCTAAACACAATATATAAAATATCAGGTTACAATGAGTAAATAGATACCCAACATGCCAAGGTTAAAAATTGTGTGCATCCGTGAAACTGTGACAAAATTTAGTACCCCAAAAAGTCAATAGACAACGCTTTAAAAGCACCTACAGGTCATCAGTTTAGGGATACGCATAGATATTGGCCCTAGAATTACTGCTTTCACTCTGGCATGTGTGGCGATACCCAAAATGTTTAGCACGATTGTCGTTTTCGTACGTAGGCGCACCCGCCGCATGTTTACATGATGACTTGCATGCTTGCAGGGGCGGGGGACTATAAACATTTCTTAAAAATTATTTTTACATTTATTTTATTTTTTTAAACTTTTTTTTACTTTAATTGTTATCACATGGTACGCCCCCATGTGATAGCATATTGGCAGTGACCGGTCCTCTTTAAGGTGATACTGGGGGTTCAAAAGACCCCTAGTATTACCTTTCCACTTTACATAGGCTACTGAAGTGCAGATCACACTTCAATAGCTTATTGTTCGGCTTCAATGACAGCTCAGACACCAGAAGTGATGTAATACGCGTCGCTCCCGGTCCCATAGAGTGGGGAGGAGATTGATGAACGGTTGTTTGCAGCTCTCCTCACCAGCTTCCCGCCGACACCTGAGACAGTGACTGCATGCCCCTGTGGGTCCCGGGCCCACAGGAGGGGCAGCAGAGCCTGGGAAGCACGGCGGGGTGTTAGACGAGGGGCGGTCACTTTACTTGCCTGTAGAAGCGATCTGAAGGCAGATGAGCAGCCAGAATCGCTTTTATTGTAAAGCCGACATGCAGTGGACGCAAAAGGGTTAATAATGACCAATACCTTCTTGGCTGTTTTTTCTGTCCCCCTAAGTAAGAACAAGCAGTGCAGGCGCAGCCCCACTGCAAGGAAAACTTTTAATTTCCCTGAAGTTGGACTTTAAACAATATACCTTTGGTAGAATAACATCCATTTTAAATGAATGCCCTGCTCCTAATTAAAGTATGTTCTCTGTCTTCAATGGCTTGTCCACACGGAAAGCGTGTGCATTCCAGAGCGGTAGCTAATGGAACGCACCACGATCGCTGAGAAACTTCCCCCCGCGTTTTGGGGCGGAAGGGTGCATTGTATTCAATGGCAACGCTTTCACGCCACCCCCCGCCGTGCGATCGAACGTGTGGCAAAGTTTTGCCAGACGTCAGATCGCACTGCGGGCGGGGGGGGCGCCAGGCCACCTCCCGCCCCAAAACGCAAGGGGAAGTTTCTCAGCAATCACTGTGCGTTCCAGCAGCTACTGCTCAAGAACGCATGCACTTTCGGTGTGAACAATGCCTTAACCCTTTCGCTGCCAAGGACGTATGGCATACGGACCTACAAAAGTGCTTCCAGCTGGCCAGCTCCGTATGCCATACGGACCTGGCATTTACAGTTCTAGTAGAACTGTTCAGCAGACTGTCCCCTTTAAATTATTAGCTGTCATCAGCGGCTCACAAAAATAGCAAAAAAAAAAGTGTCCCTGGAATTTTTTTTTAAATGTTGGCAACTATGTATACCAGCAATAAATGTTGTTTACAGTATGTACCTACAACAAGGTGCATTGAAAATTAAATGATACACAGATGTAGGGTTAGAGGGAAGTATACAGACAGATATACAGAGAGGGAAGTATACAGACAGATATACAGAGAGGGGAGTATATAGACAGATATACAGAGAGGGGAGTATATAGACAGATATACAGAGAGGGGAGTTTATAGACAGATATACAGAGAGGGGGGGTATACAGAAAGATATACAGAGAGGATATAATGTAAAAGAAGATGGACAGAGGGAGACCTACAGTGTAAAACGTGTGATTTGCTTGTAGCCTCTCGATCACTGTATGGCAGCTCCTATTCATTAGAGTTTGCCGCCCACTATTTCCTGCTTCCTGGTCACATGTTTACTGTGACATCACAGGGCAATCTGCGGGATAGGAACTAGCCGCTACCGTGCCTAAATCGCTCGATTTGCTTAGCTTGCTAAGCCATAGGCACTGTGAGTTGTCAGTAAGTTGGCGATATTATTCAAATAACGAAAAGTGTTTACAGATTAACGGCTTCGATATGTAGCGCATACATATGCCGTGTAGTTATTACCCGTAATAAAGATGGTGACGCCAGACTCACTCGAGAGATTCTGTTCTTTCACAGCACTACTAATAGGAAATGGAAACGCTGCCTGCTGACTACCTGTTTGCTGTTACTCACAAGGAAGATGGGTTCTCGGCAAGATGTGCTCACAGACACCACAAAGCTGGCATCGTACACTATGCTTCTGCAGGTACAGTGCTAATATAGGGACCATATGAGCTGGGAACCATCACATAAATCTGCTTAGAAATAAGTGTTCTTTTATGCTGCTTTCAGCCATGTTCGATTTAATGTAACACGTTAAAAATTGTGTATGCTGACAAAGAAGCCTTCTAATTGTAAAATAATTTGTAAAGGATGTTGAATTTCTAATTTTGTTTAAAAAATAGTTTTTAAACAGGGAGCCCCCCCATTTATTCTAAAGTTAGCCCCTTATAACACAAGTTGTGGACCTATACATACCAAATAAATCAACTCGTGAGCAATATAATTCAGTGCAGTGTGGTTACTTGTACCTGCACCACACCTCAAGGTGTTTTGATATACTGAGGCTGTCAGACCGATAAGATTGATTTCCGCCTCTGCTTAAAAAAAAAAAAAAAATATTAAAGTAGTAGGGTCAGGTTGACAGCCAGGGAACTGGCATTTTTAACAAAGTTGATCAAAGGCAGGGTTTATGTTTCTCACATCTTTCTAGCCATTGAGCCACGATGTAATAGACCCAAACTGTTGTGGCCATGTATGATTATAGTTCTCACCCTTATGTCCACAGGTTCTCTTTCGTCTCCTTACTTTTGCTTTGAATGCGTTTACTCTGCGGTATGTTTCCAAGGAAATAATTGGCATTGTAAATGTACGGTAAGTACTTCATATTTATTTGTAGCTTATTACAGTTGTGGCTTAGGGCTTGTTCACACGATGTCCAGATTCTGTCCGGACCAGAACCGTTCGCTCCTGCACCCGAAATGCATCAAAATGTCTCCCTATGGGTTTTATGGGCTACAGTTCTCACCAGCGCAGTCCGGTCCGGACAAAAAATACTGCATGTCACATTTTCTCCGGTCCGGAAACGCACGAACGCGTCAAAAACGCACTTCAAGGTTAACACCGCGTCTGCAGATCTGGACCAGAAAATGGTGTGAACAAGCCCTTAAAGTAGTATTAAACTCTCAGGGACCAGTCACACCATATCCAGTGCGTTTCGAGCCTGAAATGCACTGATTCGCATAGATCAAGCCGGGCAGCGTTCTGGGGTGGGAGGGGGTGTGTGGGTGTGTTGGTGCCATTCATGTCAACGGCACCGCAGACACGCCCCAAAATGCCCTCCCTTCCAGTACGGTGCGATCTGAAAAAAGGCTGCATGCACTATTTTTTCAGATCACACTGCAACGGAACGGAGGACATTCCTGTACCTCGTGTACCTGGGGCATGTCTGCATTGACCCTGACATGAATGGCATGGACACTGCCTGGCTTGATCCATACAATCCAGTGCATTCCAGGCTCAGACCCTACTGGAACGCACTGGATATGGTGTGACTGGGCCCTCAAACATTTTTCAAAAAGTAATTATATATTGCCCAGTAAAGTATTTCTTTACATTTTTGCCCAAACACTGTCGTTATGTGTCCAAACGGCTCCAACTTTCTCAGCGCAGTTTCCCTGAACTTCATGTCCCGTGCAAGATCACAAGGGACCTTACAGTCTCCAGAAGCTGTCCATATACTAGTTTGGAGAAGGGAGATAGGATGAGCAGGGGGAGATGAGTAACCTGCCTTGTCATGCTTGTGTAGACTCGCATAGTTTACTAGGAAACACAAGGGTGGCTCGATAGGACCCTGCAAGGGAAAGGAGCCACCCTAAAACAGGATCTCAGGGCACCAGCTGATTCTGCAAGAAGCTAAAACTTTAAACATCAATGAGCAGCATCCATTGTAAGTGATTTCATCAGCATTTGAAATAGTCTAAAAACCTTTCGACTTTAATATCACGTTAATTTGCTAAGAAACAGAATTATAAAGGTTTTTAAAACCCAAAAAAAATATTTTAAAATTTATTTGATAAATGGGGCCCAAATGCTTTGTGAGAAATGAACTGGGCAGCCCTGTAGTAATGGTGAATTACTGTATATTGAATGGACACCAACGTTTTGAGAAGAAATACAAATATTGTCTAGGATGTTCTGTTAATACAATCAATCCTTACATGTTTCTGTTATAAAAATATTGAAGATGCTCCCATTGAAAACATTCAAATGAGTCCCAAATGGGGGGTTAATATGGACTTTCCCATAATCACATGACCAGTCTCAGTGCCATATAAAGAAACAGTATTTCCAGCATCCCTTTTAAATGTGCAACTCCTATGCCCCATTTCGAAAATGTAAGTGTAGTACAGCTAAAGTATATCTAAAGACAAAACTTTTTTTTTGGGGGGGGTGGGGGTTGCATACTGTGTGGAAAGGTTAGCAACCCTGTCAGGTTTCTATTGGACAAAAATTCATCCTGCACCTGTACCATTCTACACCAGCTAAATCGTGCACGGTAATGCCATTCAAATCTGAAATTACAAAACTGCCCCGCACACAAACATTAAAGACCCCAGGTGTTTACTATGGCCAAAAAGCAAAAATCACATAGTACAAAGAGAAAAGCAAAGCCACTGACCTTTTGGAGACCCCCTTTCTCGAGGTGACAGGCAATCTATGCAAGAAACTCCACATCTGTTTATACACCCACATCTCTTGAGACAATGGAAAATTGTATACTTACCTTTCCGTAATTTTCCTTTCCTGGTGCATCGATTGGCAGCACACCATGGGTTAAGGTCAGCCCCTCTTAACCCACGGGACACGTGATAAATTTAGGCTCCTCTAAGCCATCCTCATTCTAGTAAAAAAGAGTTTGAGCCATGGCAGGGAGGGAAAAAAAAGTAGTGTGGCAGTACACCATGGGATTTAGAGATCACACAGTATGGGTAATGCCAATAACATTTATTAGAGGTTAGAGCAACCAGATTGCAGAATGCTTCGACCAAAGCTAACAGTATTAAGAAGTGCTGGGTCCACCCTATAGTGACTCATGAAGGTATTCCGCAAAGACCATGAGGCGCCCCTGCAGATCATTTCGGCTCAAACCTTCGCGTATGCTGCCCAGGAAGCTGCCATACCTCTCGTGGAATGAGCCCGTATTTCCTCAGGAGGTTGTAGACCTTTGTTGGAGTAGGCTTTTCGGATGAGCCTCACCAGCCAGGTTGCAATAGTACGCACACAGGCCGCGTTCCCTTTCTTGGCACCGCAAGGAAGGACGAGGCGGTTATCCACAAGACTAAATGATTGCGTAGAGCTCGGGTAAGCTCGCAGCATGTTCACCACATCAAGTGCATGAGGTTCCCCCGCCTCGTTATGAAATGCTGGCAGAACAATCTCCTGATTAAGATGAAACGAGGAGGTGACCTTTGGAAGGAATGAGGGATGTGTCCGCAGCACAACCCTGTCTGGATAAAACGTGCAGAATGGCTCCCTGGCCGCCAGTGCATGCAACTCTGAGACCCGTTTAGCTGATGTAATCGCCAGGAGAAAAGTGGTCTTGAGGGTGATATCCCTGGGAGATGGTGTAGGATGTGGATAGAAGGGAGCATGAACATCCAGCACAAGGGATAAATCCCATGCGGAAACAATGAACGTACAGAAGGATGAAGTTTTAGGCAAGGAAACGCATGATCAATGGATCCAGAGCCCACCTGAATCCTGACTGGTGAAATGGCCGAAACTTGAACCCGGAGAGAATTTCAGCTGAGAACCTTATCCAGACCGGACTGAAGAAAGTCAAGGACATGATTCACGGTGGGAGTACCCGCCAACCCCTGCCGCTGCTGTGAACTTGTCCCACACACTCTGTTAAGTAGCGTTTGTCGAGTGCTTTCGTGCTTTTAGTAACGTAGAGATAACCGCTTGTGAGCATCCCAAGCCTGAGAAACGGTCCCGCTCAACCTCCAAGCCATTAGATGCAGTGCTTCTGGTGCCGGGTGCAGGAAGGGGCCTTGGGGCAGGAGATCGCTGCGACCCGGCAGAGAAAGCGGAGGTTCCATGCTCAACTCCAGTAACGGGAGGGAACCACGGCCTCCTGGGCCAATATGGTAGGATTGCAATGATCACTCCCGGAAACGCAGCCACTCACTGAAGGAACCTTGGTATCGGAGGAAAGGGAGGGAATGCGTAGCCCAGAGTAAAGGACCAGGGCAGGTCAGCGCATCCGTTGCAACTGCCCTGCTGCACGGAAAGCGGGTTACAAACAGAGTGGTCTTGCTGTTGTTGGGGGTTGCAAATAGGTCGATCTGGGGTAGGCCCCAATGACCCGTCACAAAGCTGAAGATATCTCACCGTTGCCTGGCTCAGTAGGTCGGGAAGGCTGTTCTGACTGCTAGGAAGGTAGATTGCTGAGAGATGTAGTAGGTGAACCTGCACCCAGTGCATCATCGGCTCGAGCTCCAGCAGCATAGAGCGACAGTGTGTACCCCCTTGATTGTGAATGTAAGCGATTGCCGTTCGATTGTCGATTTTCAACTGAACCGAGCATTGTTGGATGATTGGGAAGAAGGTAAGGAGGCCCTTGAACGCTGCTCTCACTTCCAGGATGTTCGAGGGCATTCCCCGAGCTTGGAAGGCCCACCTGCCCTCTGCTGCTAAGCCCTGGCAGTGCGCCCCCCCAACCGTGGAGGCTCGCGTCGGTAGTGATCACCACAAGCTGTGGAGGACAAAGATGATGATTTATGAGATTGGCCCGGCGAGTCCACCACCAGAGAGATTGTGTCATGCTGTTTGTGATGAAAATCTTCTGGCGTAGATCCCACCTGTTCCACTGCTGGAGGAAAAGGACTTGAAAGACTCGTAGTCTCCAATGGTCCCAGCGTACCATCAGGATTGTAGAGGAGAGAGTACCGAGCAGACTCGGGCACCTGCGGGCACTGAGCCATGGGGATGACATGGCCTAGAGAACTCTGTGACGTATGATGAGAATCTTGTCTTGAGGAAGCGAGATGGAATTCCGTTGCGTGTCTAGAAGAGCTCCGAGGAATACTAATTGTTGGGAAGGTTGCTACTGGGACTTCTCGTAGTTGATCAACCAACCGAAGCGTTGCAGCAGCGCAAGAACCAGCTGTTGTTGGTGCATGATAGTCGAGGAGGATCGGGACAGAAGAAGGATGTCTTCTAAATAATGAAAAATGCGAATGCTCTGAAGCCTGATGTGGGCAATGAATGGAAGTAGAAGCTTTGTGAAGGTGCGGGGAGCAGTAGAGATGCTGAAGGGAAGGCACACAAGTTGGAAGTGTGATCCCCTGATTGCAAAGCGCAGGTACCTTTGGAACTTCACATGGATGGGGATGTGGAAATAGGCATCCGAGAGGTCGATTAAAGTCATCCAATCCTGCAGCCGAATGGAGGGGAGAATTGATTGGATTGTAGGGATTCCATACGAAAGGAGGGCACTCTTATCTGTTTGTTGAGATCCTTTTAAAATGAGGACGGGACGATTTAAAGTGAGAATGTACTCCACGAACACGCGTGCCCTGTGCTTGGAAGACTGGAGATGCATAGGGATGAATCTGCTGCCTGGTGGCCCTGTCTTGAAGGCCCATCTCTGACCCCGAGACACTGTAGACAGTACCCAGGGGTCCTGAAATATCTCATGCCAAGCTGTGGTGAAAGATTGCAGACAAGCTCCCACCGCACCTGAGTGGGAATGCTGACCGTCAAAAAGACTTGGGCGGCTGGGGTGCAGAAACTGCGTTTGCCTTGGGAAATTTAAGAGTTTGAGTACTCCTCCATCCTCTCCTGAACTCCCTACCCGGACGGTAGGCCCGAGCGCCCCTAAAGGGTTCCATGAAGTGTCTTCTATTAGGATTAAAGCGTGGCCGTCTAATTCCGATCTTGAGGTAGTAGACCGGATTTTCCTCCAGTGACTTTTGAGATTGCGGCATCTAGCTTCGGTCCGAACAGGTTGGAAGCATCAAATGGAATGCGGCACCAGCTGGTCTTTGATGCTGAATCGGCTATCCAAGGGCGTAGCCAGAGTGCTCTCCTCGCGGTAATGGTAGCCGCCTCGCCAATAAAATCACCTGCTAGCTTTAGCTCCTGCAGAGCGATAATTATGTTCTTGCGACTGACTTCTTGCGATTGAGGGCCTGTTCGATGTTGCCGGTCCACGTGGAAATAGCGTGTAAACCGAAGTCAGGCTAATGGCTGGGCGACACGCATTCCCTGAAGCTAGGTATGCTTTTTATATCCAGATCTGCCTTCTGATCAAGGGGGTTCCTTTTAAAGGAGACTGCATCCTCCATTGGTTAAGGTAATATGCCGCGCCAGGCGCATCACTGCCGCGTCAACCAGCGGAGGAGAGGTGAGGCTAGGTGAATCGTCTTCTTTGAGAGGATATCATTTCACAATGCGATTGTTCACATTTGGTGCTTTCTCAGCTCGCTTCCATTCTTCAGTGATGAGTTCTTTTATCTCGTCCATGTAAGGAAAAGCAGCTGTGGACTTTTTCAAATGTGGGAAGTACCTCCGCATCTTGGCAGGCTCAACAACAGGGTCTTCCCAGTCAATAGCTTCTTTTACAGCCTTAATGAAGGGTTCCACAAGACTGAAGTCGAAGCCAGAAGGACAGGGAGGTTCCCCTATGTCAGAGGCGTCTGACTGTGAGCCATCAATGGTAGGCTCGGTCGGCTGCTGAGAGGTGGATGGGCCATCCGGCGACCAACCTATTCACCCTCATGGCGACCGTCCCTAGCTGACTGTACAAGGAGTACATCCAGCATGTTTTCACCTCAGAGCGACTGTGGTGGTGCGTGCGATGAAAGGCGGAGTCTCCGTGGCTGCGACGTGAAGCACTTCTTCCTCTTGACCTGTTACGTCTGGGTGAGGACAATCTTGAAGAAGTTCGTCTGTGCTCTTCGTGAGGAGGGCTGAAATCATAACAATTTGTCATGAGAAAACCACCTCACTGTCTCTTTAAGGTGCCACATACCCATACCCTTACCTCGGCGGAGAGGAAGTATCCCTTAAGGCAGCTTTCTCAGCCATTCCTAATGGGGAAGAGTAAGGGACAGTATACAAGGTAGCCCACACATATACATAGGAAACACAGTCACGAAGATAGTGCAATAAAAGCAGAGAGAAAGTTACTGGAGCAGGTCAGGCAAAAGAAGGATCCGCCTGAATGTAAACGTGATATGTTTACATTCAGTTAGGAATCAATCACTCTCCCTGGACGCATCGATTGTGCATCCAGGAAGAGAGTTTTCTAACCGCATGTAATCATATCGCATACCATTTACATGCGGTGTGCAGGCGTTTACATGGAGCTGCTATCCAGAGGCGGAACTACCGCCGGTGCAGGCGGTTCCGGGGCACTGGGGCCTGAGGCTGTGGGTGGGTCCGGTCCTTGGCACCCCCACAGCCTCAGTGCGGTGCGGTCCGGTCCTGCAATATATGGCAGTGCACGGTCCCGGTGTTCGAACACCGGGGCAGCGCACTGCCGATGGGCTTCACAGTGAGGGAGCGGGTCCTGTGACTCACCTCCCCTCCCGGCCGCGTCCATAGTAACAGGCGGCGGGAGGGAACGGTGGAATAGGTGAAGAATTCCAAGGCTTTCTCCGCTGTTCCAGGGCAGATCAGCATCACAAATCGCATGTGCAGGAGAACCAATCTGCCCTGAAACAGCTGATCGGTCCTGAAATGTCACTTCTATCCGACTTTGTGAGTGCGGTGGAATGTGAGATCGCAGTCGGAGAGAAGTGACATTTCAGGACCGATCAGCAGTTTCAGGGCAGATCGGTTCTCCTGCATATGCGATTTGCGATGCCGATTTGACCTGGAACAGCTGGGAAAGCGCTGGAATGCTTCACCTATTGGTGGTAACACATTCCACCGCCGAAAAACTGGGCGGGATTACGTTAAAACGTGTGACCACGTCACTGGTCACACATTTTAACGTAGTCACAACCTTTGATAGAACACCGCCATCAGAGGGGTATAGCCGGTACCCATGTGAGAGGTCTGGGGGGCCTCTTACATGGGAATCAACTGTACCGAGACGGCATCCCGACGACCAGACCAGCCCACCTGGGACCCTGCAGAGCCCACCATAGAGAGTCTCAGGTGGGCTATACAGGATCTATGGTGTGCTCTGCAGGGTCTCAGGTAAGTCCAGCACGCTACTGCAACATGTAACAGTGTGATCCGCTCCCGCGGGTTCTTTGCAAAAGGGCCCTTTGGTTATTAGTTCCGCCACTGCTGCTATCACCTGATCATAAACTTGAATAGGTGATAGCTGTCACTTGTAAACGCCAGATTAGGGATTCCTGATGCAGTAAAACGCAAGTTTCTGATGCAGGAATCCCTAATCACACCTAAACCTACAGATATGAATGGGGCCGTATTGTGTGTGTGTGTATTAGTGTCTGTAGTACTTAAACTGGATATAGTTACATTTTAATTTAAAGTATGAAATGTGGCAAGCGGCCCCCATGAGAAAAAAAAATTTGTCGAGTGGCCCCCCAGATGGAAGAGGCAGGGGGCAGAGACACTGAGGAAGGTGGAGCTTAGGCGACGCCTCCCGCCAGTCGGGCAGCGAAGATGACGAGGAGGCCGTGTCGGACGCCGAGGATGAGTAGGACGTGTTCCAAAGAGGTCAGTGAGGACTGTGTTGGTAGAGCCCAGCATAGATTCTGCACAGCCCACCAAAGAATCTCAGGTGTGCTGTGCAATACCCTTTGGTGGGCTATGCAGGATCTGAGGGGGCTCTGCAGTCTGCAAAACCCACCACAGATCCTGCACACCCACCCTGAGATCCTGCAGGGTCTCTGCAGGATCTGCGGGGGGCTTTGCTGGGTCTCAAGGGGGCTTTGCAGGATCTGTGGTTAGCTCTGCGAGGTCTATGGTGGGCAGAGCCCACAACAGATCCTGCACAGCCCCCTGAGACTGCAGGATGTAAAAATCATCAACCGGGTCTCGGGGGATTTGCAGGATCTGTGTCGGGGTCTATGGTGGGCTCTTCAGGTTCTCAGGTGGGCTTAGCAGCCTGAGACCCCGCAGCGCCCACCACAGACCCTGCAGAGCCCACCTGAGACCACAGCCGAAAGTGGCCGGCCCTGCCCTTCGATTGCGCGTCTGTGTTTGGCTCCGCCCCCTGTTGTGAGGGGTGGGGCCTGTTGGTGGTCACGCGATTGGGCTGCTCAGTCTAAAATGCCCGGGCCTATTTTTAGTTCCAGTCCGGCCCTGATGGCTGGAACAATAATGCCTGTACCATTACTGAGGCAGCCCTATTTGCACATTCCATACATAGAGCAACCATTTACTCAAACTGAGTATAATAATATCGACCGCTGTAAAACTTTCATATTCCAATTAAACCTACAAAAATACTGGGCTAGATCCCCTAATATATTAATTTGGGGCACTCCATCTCTTCCTGAATTTCTCAATCTGCCTGTGCCCAATATTGGAGTGCTTTGATATTAAGTTCCCAAATCACCTGTTTAACTGCCTCCTGGCTGGCCGTTGTAAAACTACGGCCGGCTGGGAGCTTCCTAGATGTAAGCAGGCATATTTAAACGTCCCACTAGGACCGCCCACTGCCGAAATTTTAAAACAGGCAGCAATGCCTGTTAACATACAAGCGATCGCTTGTATAAGGTGCCATCCATGTCGTTCCCCCTCCTCGGCCCCTACTCCAGCTGTCCCGTTGGAGCCCGGGACCAGCAGCTTAGTGGCTCTGTGACAGGGGATCAAAGGGAGATCGGTACATTATCTCCCTTCGGTCCCCTCTCCGCTGTCAGAATGCGGAAGTGATGTATATTACATAACTTCCACATTCTTGTGTCATTCTCCAGCTTCAGACGCTGGAGAGAAGCTGATGAAGCAGACCTCTGCTTCATCAGCTTCTTTGGGCAGACCCCTGATGCCTCCATAAAGAGAATCTGTTACATCCTCTTTTTTTAGGGTTTTCTTAGCCCCCTATGAGATAGCAATAAAGTTAGGTGGAAAAAAAAAAAGTAAGTTGCATGAGAAAAAAATTTAGCGTTACACATGAAAAAGATTTTTTAAAAACACAAACTTTAACCCTTTCGCTGCCAAGCCCTCCGGAACATTTTTCAAATCAGCTGGCCACACCATTTTTGCCATTTTTTTCCATTGATTTGATTTTCAATTGCTGGGTTGCTAGCTTTTGTAAAAGACCCCCAAACCATATATTTTCTGAAAGCACAGGCCTGGTAGAATAAAAAGATGGTGATACTAAATTTGTAGGCCCTGCGATAATTGCGCAAATGTTTCTCAAATTACTATTAAACCGATAAAAATACACAATTCAATTGTTAAAACACACCAAAATCAGTATCCGTGCACAAAAAAATTATTTTCTGACTAAATCTAAAAGATAAAACTGTATTGAGTTAATAAATAACAAATATTAGCAAATTTGTAATTGCACCTTTTTGCGAAAAGGTAAAAAAATGAAGGTATGCAAAACTGTAAATAAGCAACTTGTGTAAAAAAATTGTTTTTACGCTCTGTTGTTTGTGTTGTTTTACAATGATACAGGCGTATATTTAATTGCAACACAAGTTATTACAGCGCATGGCAACGCGTCACAAAGCTTTGCCAAGCGCTGCCACAGTTAATTTAATGTTTAAAAAAAAAAATAATTAAAATCATACACTGCGATGCGTTCTAACAACGCACTGCAGCGCATGTGCATGGTGTGCACCGCAATATGTGTATGTTAAGTGGGGGGACGGAGGGGTTGTGCTTTTTTTTTATTAGTGTTTTTTTACACATTTGTTATTTTTAAATTTTATTTTGTTTTACATTTTCTGTATTTTTTTTTTTATATATAATTTTGTATTTTTTTTACTGTTGGGGGGGCTACGGTGAAATATCTGGGGTCTAAACAGACCCCTGACATTTCCCTTTTGAAATAGAAAAAGAAATTGAGTCCACAGAGTTGTGATGCCGAAGGATCTAGACATAGCTTCGGCTGATCCTTCGGCAAGCTTCAGCCCCATGACCCCTTCAGTTCAGTAGAACCTAAGGGCTGCTGTACGGGCTATTCACTATAGCCCGTACAGCTCCCGAAGTTGGGCGAGCGGCTTCCGAGAGGCATATGCTTCGGCTCGACTGAGCCGAGGTGAAAGCCGAAGCTGGAAATCATTTTCTCCTTTTCCTTACTTTTTCTATTTGTGTTTCATCCCATGTGAATTCCTTTGTAATATATTCCCCATCATTTCTTATTACACCACCCCTAACAAGACTATCAGCAAGAAGCTTAGTGAGATGGAAAGAACTGTTGGAGCGATTATTCGCAAATGGAAGGAATACAAAATAACCATCAATCGCCCTCGGTCTGAAGCTCCATGCAGGATTTCGTCTCATGGGGTAAGGATGATCATGAGAAAAGTAAGGGATCAGCCCAGAACTACACGGGAGGAGCTTGTGAAAGATCTTAAGGCAGTTGGGTCCACAGTCACCAAAAAAACCCATTGGTAACACAATATACCGCTATGGATTGAGATCCTGCAGCTCCCGCAAGGTCCCCCTCCTCGAGAAGGCACATGTACAGACCCGTCTGAAGTTTGCCAATGAACATTTAAATGATTCAGAGAAGAATTGGAAGAAAGTGCAGTGGTCAGATGAGACCAAAATTGAGGTCTTTGGCATTAACTCGACTCGCCGTGTTTGGAGGAAGAAAAATGCTGACTATGACCCTAAGAATACCATCCCTAAAGTCAAGCACGGTGGTGGAAACATTATGCTTTGGAGCTGTTTCTCTGCTAAAGATACAGGCCGACTTTGCCGCATTGAGGGGCCATGTATTGTAAAATCCTGGATGACAACCTCCTTTCCTCAGCCAGAAAACTGAAGATGGGTAGTGGATGGGTCTTTCGGCATTACAATAACCCAAAACATACAGCCAAGGCAGCAAAGCAGTGGCTCAAGAAGAAGCACATTAAGGTCATGGAGTCGCCTAGCCAGTCTCTAGACCTTAACCACCTGCCACCACAGCGGCTTCTTGAATGCGGGTGGGCGTTTTTAAATGTCCCATCCCGCTCCGCCCGTGCCTGCCGCTAGGCAGCTTCTCTCTCTCATTTTCAAATCTTACATGAGCAAACTGAAGAGAGATGTTGATTGGTTGCCAAGGGCAACAGCTCCAGATTCTGTTTGCTCCAGTTTCTTTCAATTACCCCCCTGGTCTTATTATCTGTTCTAACAGTCATATTGAGGAACCTGGACTTGGGGCAGCAGAGAGTAAATGTGAACCAGGAGAGATCTGAAAGGGAGAGACACATAGGACACAGAGAGAAGTCTACAGAACAGACAAGTTCTGGAGATTCTTCATAACACAGACAGAGCACAGTGACAGACTCACTCAGCTCTGAGGAGAGGTGCTCATGACTCATATCTGCTCTCTCTCTCAGTGCTGAGGGGGGAGGGAATCAGCTGATTGCAGTTTAGAGATAACAACCCGTTTAGTTATACTAAACATACCATGTCCCCTGTTACCAATGAACAGGAATCCTCTATGAGTGTTCCTGTTCATTGATAACATGAGGACATGGTATGTTTAGTATAACTACAACTATGAATTGTGATGTAGATCACTCCCATTCATTCATAATTGAGGCTATAGTTAACATACCATGTCCTCAATTATGTAAAAACACTCGGCAATCACTGATTCCTGAGTGTTTGCACTTGCTCTCCTCTCTGACACGCTGTCACAGGAGGAAGCTGATCGAGCGGTGTAGGGAGGAGAGCCCAGCCTCCTGTGACAGCGCGGCCTGTCTCCGCCCACAAACCACTCTGCCGGACTGTGATAGGTGGCTGAGCGGTGTGGGAGGAGACGCCGGCCTCTCACAGCGCTAGGCCGGCTATCACAGTTTCTCTCCTCCCCTCTGGGACACAGAGCAGCGCCCAGCGGGGAGGAAAGAAACCTGGGATGCGCCTATGTATCGGTAGGAAAATGGCACTTTTGGCATTATGGCAAAAGTGCCATTTTTTGGCCGATATGTTTCGGCGGCCGATATATCGGTGCATCCCTATATACAATAAAATATGATAAACAGCCCTGTGACTCCTGAGAATGCACACACATATACATCCCCCTGCACCTCTACATTACCACAAAAACTAAAAATCACATACAAAGGTGGACATGTCTTTAATCCTATAGAAAATGTATGGAGGGAGCTGAAACTTCGAGTTGCCAAACGACAGCCAAGAATGTCTGCAAGAGTTATACCATGGGATTTCCATAATGTATTATATGAAATTGCACTAAGTTATGCTAATATATGGTTCTCCCTTAAGGATAAGTTATCTGGGAGGCCCTGCAAGCTTTAATCCACACCAATTTGGCCACTTTCAGGATAGATAGGTGGTGTTTGTGTGGAAATAAAAAAAATATACTCACCTGATGCTCGCTTCCACTTGGCTGCTTGGCCGGTCGGTCCCTTGAGCTCTTCTCCTCCTAGCTCCAGCTGTCCAGCAGCTGCATTAGTTGTGAGGACACCGAGGGAAATTCCACTAACAGAGCAAAGAGGGATAGAGGTGAGCGGTCACCCCTGCAGGACTAAGGATCAGGTGAGTATATATTCTTAATTTTATCCCCTAGACCAAAACGAGCAGTTAACCCTTGCATTGCGGGGGTAGCCCCACTACAAAGGTAAATTTTTACATTTCCTGGAATTCTTAAAGTTCCCTGAAGATGGATTTTGGTACTGTCACAGGCATATGTGTAAGTATGTAGATAACAGTTTAAGAATTATTTTAAGGATCATTTTAATGAAGTTGATTCTGCCTGTGCAGACGGGCAGCTTACACCGCACCTACAGTGTACTCTTATTAGTTAGTATTCGTAGACCAGTGTTCTCTTGAGTTTACCTGCAAGGGGTTCTTTGTATTTACAATCCCCCATTGTTTAAAGTGACATAAACCTCAGGAGTTATTAAAAAAAACCCGTAAAAATGCATTCAAGTACATGCGTGCAGCAGCCTGGATGGATGTGTTCTGAGCGGGCTCCGCATCGACTGGGGATCTTTATCCATCTCACCACGATATGGTTGATAAATCACGCTGCTCCTATTATTTTTTCCTCGCCTCCTCGGTAGCCTGTTGGGACCGACTATGGTGTTCCAGTGTGCCAACAAATGCAATAAAGCAGGCCCAAGGACCATCTGCCCTGGGTGATTTACAATTGATTCGTGCCTCTCCCACTCCACCGGACATTCTGTACCATTGCGAAACTATGCTCCATAAAGCTTTGGATAATATGTCCCGCAAACTCACGGATCACCTCACTAAAGAAGTCTGAGATATTGGTAGGCGAACTTCTAGGCTGGATGGTCGCTGCCATGACCTCACCATGGTAGTTGGGGGACATGAAGCTGACATTTAGAATTTGACTAAAGAAAATTAAGCCCTCAGTTCTCAATTGGAGGATCACGAAAACCAAGACTGTTGCTCCAACCTTCCCCTTCGGGGCTTACCATTGTCCATTGTCAACCTCTACTCCTTGGTCACTACTCTCTTTCAGGAGCTAGCACCGGAGCTTCCATTAAAGCGTTTGGAAATGGATCGTGTTCACTTTGTCTTTTCCCCCAGGACTCCTGATGGCCCTCCTAAAGATGTGATAGTGCGGCTACACTTTTTCAAGACCAAGGAAAGGCTCCTTCAGGTGGCACGAAATGCATGCCCGCTCTCCTTCCAGGGGCATCCATATCAACTGTTTACAGATCTCTCCCCGCTAACCCTGGCTAAACGCCAGACTCTGAAGCCTTTTTTGCAACTTCTTCAGGCCCACAAAATGTGTTTACAGGTGGGGATTCCCTTTTAAACCTTCAACTATCAGAGCCGGCTGCTCAGAAGCTTTTCACCTCTGGTCTCAATGCACATTGCCAGCAGGAAATTGCTCATCTTTGGACCGAGATTGCCACAAGCCTAGTGACGAGAAGCATGGAGACGGCTTCCCTGCTAATCGGGAAGTCAGGTGGCGAGTCTTTACACACCGCCTGGCTTCCTTAACCACTTGAAGTCCGCAGTGTTTCACCCCCTTCCTGTCCAGAACCTTTTTTCAGTATCCAGCGCTGCAGTACTTAGACTGACATTTATTCCGACATGTACTGAAATTCATTTTATACAATTTTTTTGGGGAGAGATAGAGCTTTCTTTTCATGGTATTTATAATCACCACTAGGGTTTTTATTTGTTTTTACTATATTAAGGAACAATTACCAAATTAAAAAAAAAAAGTTTCCTCTATATTGAATTATAAAACATTTATTATTACCCAATTTTTTTTGTAAAATATAAAAGACGGGATCATGTCGGGTAAAACACAAAACATGTCAAACCTTAAAATTGCGCGTGCGAAACCTCAGAAACTACAATACCCAAAATTGGCCGTAGGCGACACTTTAAAAGCTTTTACCGCTCATCAGTTTAGTGTTACCAGTGATTGATGGCTCTAAAATTATTGCTCTCACTCCGACGTTCGCGGCGATATGTAACACGTTACATAGTTACATAGTATTTGAGGTTGAATAAAGACATAAGTCCATCAAGTCCAACTTATTGTGTGTGTGTATGTATAGGTCCCTGTGTAATCACATTCTTAAGAGTACCTGTACATTATGGTAACTCAGGAAATCATCCAAAAGCTTCTTGAATGATTACACACTCTTTGCTGAAATCACTGCCTGTTGAAGAGAGTTCCAAACCCTAACCGCTCTAACTGAGAAGAATGCCTTTCGCCCCTTGTGTTGGAATTTTTTTTCCACCAATTTTAGTTGGTGGCTTCTAGTCTTTGTTAAGGAGTTAAGCGTAAAGAGTTTGTTGCTAATGTTGCTATGACCATTGAACATCTACTACATGAAAATCGTATCCCCCCTTAATCTCCTTACTTCCAGCGGGAACATATTTAAATTTAGTAGCCTTGTCTCATAGTTCTGGTCCTCCATTCCCTTAATGAGTTTGGTTGCCCTTCGCTGGACTCTTTCCAGCTCCAGGACATCCTTTCTGTGTACTGGTGCCCAAAACTGGACCGCATACTCCAGGTGAGACCGAACCAATGAAGTGTACAGTGGCAAAATTATAGACTTGTCCCTGCAAAACATTACCTTTTTGATACAGGACAGGACTCTACTAGCTTTACTTACTGCAACCTGGCACTGTAAGCTATTATTCAGTCTATGGTCTACTATGACCCCCAAGTCTTTCTCCATTTCTGACTTCCCTAGCGGCACACCCATAATTGTATAACCCATTTTTTTAACTTTTAGGCCCAAAGTGCATAATTTTGCTTTTATCGACATTAAACCTCATCTGCCATATAGTTGCCCACTCCCCTATTTTGTTCAGGTCCTCCTGCAATGATATACTATCTTGGTCGGTTTCAATTACACTCCCGATTTTCGTATCGTCAGCAAACCCCAAGATACTTAAAGAACTGAGCGAGGTTATAACAAGACCATTATTCATCATTTTTAAGGACTCCTTAATGACAGGTATAGTACCAAGTGACTGGCCGAGGGCTGCGGTAGTTCCAATATTTAACCCCTTCATGACTGAGGCCTTTTTTCAATTTTTTGCACCCATGTTATATTGCACATTTTAGGCCTGTCTTTGCGTACAGTAATTTTTTTACCTTTTCGCAAAAAGGCGCAATTTCAAATATCTGTCTGAGGTAAGAGTGCTTACAGGGATCTGTTCAACTGAGAAAATTTGAAGGTGCTTTATGGTTTTATGGCTTTATGGTTTCTCAAGAAAATTTCGGGAAGCGTTGTGTTCGGTGCTGCCTTGTTCTATGAGCCTGCGGTGCCCACCAATGCGGAGGGGGCGGATAGTGTGGCCTATATACAGTAGACCGCAAGGGCATTTGAGGCGGTAAACTACATGATTGTGGGCACAAGTGATGAATTGTGTTATGGGGAAGGTATTGCCAGAGCTGTCCTGGAATGAGGGTTTGCCATGGGTGATGAATCAGGCATTTTGTTTTTTTCTGTTGTCAAGCAAAAAAGTTTGTTTGGGTTTGTGTTTTGTGACGGATAATTTACTGGGGGCTATTATGTTTTTCACACTTTTGGCTTTTTCAAAAACTACTGAGGGTTTTAGGGGGAAGGACTGGGCCCAATTTTGGATCAAACAAAAGTAGGTGCCAATTTTTCTTTAGGATGGATTCAAACGTGCTGTGTTTTGTTATTGTTTTGGTTTGTTTTTGGATTTGTGTGTTATGTTTTGTTTGGTGAAGTTGTCACAGGCCTAGTTAATTAGTTCTTTGGGATAACCTTTCTCAAGAAATGTATCCTTTAGAAGGCTGCTTTGTGTCAGGTAGTCGTCTTTTAGGCTACATTTTTTTGTTAAGTCTCCAAAATGAAAGTTACAAATTAAGTTCTGGTCACTGAGTGAAAGTGGAAAAGGGTATCTTGAGTATATGTGATATTAGGAAGATGGGGTAGGTGTCATTGCCACCAGTCCATAACATGCTCAGGATCAGTGAAAAAATGCATTTTTTCTTATTACCAATCACACACAGGCATACTGGATAGGCCATAGAATAAATTAAGCCATCTTCATGTAATTTGTATGTAGCTGCAGTAAATGTGTTGGTATCTGTAACTCCAGAGAGAAGTCGCGGAAAATAGAAATGGCAGAATTTTCCTAAAGTGACATTAAACCCTCAGATTTTTTAACATAAAACAATACTGTAATGTGTGCCGTACTGTAATCCATGGTTGTTTCCCTTCTCTTTGATGCTCTTCCTTTTAAATCCTCATGTCTTCTCATGCTTGGGGAGAACTTCCCTTTTCAGCTCAGGGCCTCTTCCTGTAGTGCTGGCTCAGATTACAAGCCTATAGAAACTAATACACAGACACCGTGTATCCATTCCTGAGACAAGGCAGTCTGCTGCAAAACATAAGTTCTGCAGAGCATGAGAAGAGATACAGATTTAAAAGGAAGAGCAGCAAAGAGAAGGGAAACAACCATGGATTACAGTAAGGCACGCATTACACTATTGTTTTATGTTAAAAAATCTGAGGGTTTAATGTCACTTTAAGTCACAGAATTCTTTAAGCTATCTAGCGGCTGTTTTCTGCTTGTTTCTGCTCATGGCAAGATACTAGTGGTTCATACACTTGTGGAGTGTGATGATGTGGTTGTACAAGCTTTTATTCTACAAAATGGCACTGTATTGTGAGGCTATCAGTGGGAGCTCTACTCCGCAGCAGCTAGCCATGCCGGTGGTAGTCACGTCCTGTGACTGGATCGAATTTAAAGACACACAATTCCTCACTTATTTTGTCTAAAGATAAGATTATTCAATTACAATTTTTTTTAAATGTATTATACCAATACAGTGTTTTACAAAGTGGGCCTTAGTCCCACCTTACATTGTTTTAGGAAATATGATACGGATTCTGGTCAAAGGTTACGGAATTTATTGAGACATCTTTGGACTTTCCAAAAACCTGTTTTCTTTTTGGTTTGCCTTCTTGGCATACTAGAGGGTCTCTCATGCCCAACGCCTCCTTAAAAAAAAAATGTTATGCTAAGGTCATTCTCTTTGCCTGGAAGAGACCCTCCCCTCCAACCTTAAGGAGATGATTCAATATTACCTTTTTATAAATTCACCTATGACAATAGAGGCTGCACACAACAATTTGATAGAATAGAGCCATGGGCTTCAAATACTATCTGCACTCTTCTTAACCGGGACTAGAATGTCTCACATCTTATCTGATTTTAAAGTTCATAATCCTTTTTTTAATTATTATTGCATTCTCATATTATTTTGCTCCAATTGTAAACTTGGTGTTAATGTATTTAAACACTGCCAACAATATTGACAAGAGGCAAGTGGAACAGAATGGACTGTACTATTCATTTTATTTGTATGGTTTTATTATGTTGCAATACATGCAAAATTTCAATTAAAAAATCTGAAGAAAAAATAGGCATGAAGTGGATATCCAGGCAAAATATTTTTTTTAGTTTTGGAAAGATGGGAGAAGAATTCAAACCCTTGTCAGGTTTGTGTTACACTCGAAGTATAGAAATGACAATTGTCATTTGTATTGTTTACTATCAGTTGTTCATCTCCCTTTCCCTTTTTTTTTTTTTAGGCTGACCCTTTTTTATACCACAGTAGTGTTCCTTGCCCGAGAAGCCTTTCGTAGAGCCTGTCTGAGCCACTCCACACAGCAGAGCTGGACACATACCATACACCTCACATGGCTTGCGTGAGTATCATAAAAAAACACAGCATTTGCACTGAAATGTCACCAGGCTGTGCTGTCAGACCTTTGATTCCATTCCTTGGAAGGCAGATATAACATTATCATTCAACTCAAGTTATTGTATTCTGTTTACTTCTAAATACTGGCCTAGCTATCTACTGTATTTAGAACAAGGTCATTTTGGTGATTGTTGATTGACAGAATACATTACTCTGTTGCCCTTGTCATTAATTTTTAAGTATTTTTTTACTGGCATAGCCTCTCTGTTACTGCTTAGTCTTGTCTTTTTGGCACACTCTAGAACCTTTATTTTCAATTTTATTGCTTTTTATATATGTTGACCACAGTCGGGACAGTCACAAAATAGAACTGATCTTATCAGTTGAACCTGTTTCAAAAGACAGTTTAATTTGTTAATGTGACACAATAATACTCAGTACACTATAATGCAGTAAAGATTGTATTAGGAAATTAAATAAAATAGCCGCATCTAAAAGTATAGGATCATATGATTCAAGATGAAATGTATCTTTAGGCACAGTAAGCCTTTGTTGATCTGTAAAAGAAACAAATAAGGATCTTCACCATTGTTAGAAATCGTAATCTCCTTTTAAGCTTATTTAAATGTCTCAAATTAAGAAAACTATGTTAGGACAAGTAATTATTAGGGATGCACCGATACTAGTATCGGTACCTGTGCTGATGCCGAGTATTTGGGTGAGTACTCATAGCCGCCCAAATGCTCTGATGCCTAGCCTGATACTTGAGCTTCCGGTATCAGGAAGCCGGGCTTCCTGATTGGCTGGGAACCCGGCTCCCTCGTCACAAGCATGGAGCCGGCTTCCCGGCCAATCAGGAAGCTAGCCAATCAGGCAGCCGGACGGCGAGTTATTACACGCCACTCAGTTTTCTGATTGGCCAGAAAGCCGGCTTCATGCTCCCTCGTCACCTGGTGGCAAGGGAGCATGGAGGTGGCTTCCCTGCTAATCGGGAAGCCAGGCGTCACGTCATTACATGGCGCCCGGCTTCCTGATGGGCCAGAAAGCTGGCCCCATGCTTTCTCGTCACCTGGTGACGAGGAAGCATGGAGACGGCTTCCCGGCTAATCAGGAAGCCAGGTGGCAAGTCAATACACGTTGCCTGGCTCCTTAATGATTCCTTAATGGGACTTCCGGTATCAGTGTTCGGTATCGGCGAGTACCGAAAAGAAATATATCGGTACTCAATACCAGAAAAAAAAGCGTGCATCCCTAGTAATAATCGTAGCAGAGTGTGTGCCTACAGGCTCTAGTAAAGCAAATTCAGCCCTTTAAAAAACTTTCATCTTACATTGTTACATCCAATACATCATATTTAATATTTATAAAAATTTATCCTACAATGGCTGAAGTATATTTCCTCCTAATTCTTGTTTGTGGACTCATGAATGTTGCTAGTGGTTAGCAAGTTACTCTTGATTATTGTATGCACGATTTCAACTATGCCAACTTTCTTGAAAACCTTTAATAAGTAAAGGGCATGTGTTTTCCATTTGCCCATTTAAAAATGATCACAGGTCGTCTATAGTCTCACGCATTGTGTCTTGTATTGGTTTTAGTGTTCCATTAGGACTCGGCTGGTCGTTCATTCTTGGATGGATATGGCTGAGAGTCTTGGATGCCCCAGACCCTGAAATCATCCCACATTATGGCACGGGTGTTTTGGCATTTGGAATTTCAGCTGTGGTGGAACTTATAGCAGAACCATTCTGGGTACTTGCACAAGCTTATCTTTTCATAAGGTTAAAGGTATGTTCAGTATATAAACAGATGGTTACCATAAAGTGGACATTGCATGTCCAAAAGACACTTTAACAGTTATGGCTGTGACCATTATAACTGCCTAAGCCTGAAGTGTGTTGTGATTAACTATTCCATCACTGTCAGGCCCTTGCTCAGTGTAAGCTCATTGGGTACTCAAAATACCTGCATGCTCTAAATGCACTTACTGCCTGGGTTGATTGGGCTAGGAGCCCCTTCTTGTCATCTAAGCCTCATTGTTGGCCAGTAAGGCAGCCCATCATAGTAATTGGCCAGCATTGGTATTATACAGGTGAAACTCGAATAATTAGAATATCGTGCAAAAGATCATTTATTTCACTAATGCAACTTAAAAGGTTAAACTAATATACGAGATAGACTCATTACATGCAAAGCAAGATAGTTCAAACCGTGATTTGTCATAATTGTGATGATTATGGCTTACAGCTCATGAAAACCCCAAATCCACAATCTCAGAAAATATTGTGAAAAGGTGCAATATTCTAGGCTCAAAGTGTCCCACTCTAATCAGCTAATTAAGCCATAACACCTGCAAAGGGTTCCTGAGCCTTTAAATTGTCTCTCAGTCTGGTTCAGTAGGAATCACAATCATGGGAAAGACTGCTGACCTGACAGTTGTGCAGAAAACCATAATTGACACCCTCCATAAGGAGGGAAAGCCTCAGACAGGAACAAGCTTTAAGTTCTGTGGATCCAGGAAGAAAGTCTATTTCCGAGGACCCAGACATAATGGGTGCATACACGGAGGAAGAGCCTGATGTACAGGCACCTGGAAAGGTGCTGTATAAGGCACAAATATGTAATTTCAGGTTCACTTTAACAAGCCAAAGATAACATTTTCTTAAAAACACAAGTATATTAAAAAGGTGCCAGAACATTACTGGCACTTTCAACTGTTTATTATTTTATGTTTTTACCAGGTTGTTGCTGAGAGTCTTGCAGTTATTCTCCGTTGCTCAGTCACTGTAATTCTGGTGCTTCTCTGTCCTCAGTGGGGACTTCTGATATTTTCGTTCACTCAGGTAAGGCATATGTGTGTACATGTTAGATAGAAAGAAACTGCGCTAGGAATCAAATAACACTCTAAGAGCAGCTGTGCTTAATAGGTGAGTACACCCAAAATAGGAAAAAAGAAAATAGCACTGCGCTTCAAACTCAAAAATTATATCCCTAAAATGTGAAAAAAATAGTATAAAATGTGAAATTGTCACAAAGGGATACACAATTTTGTGTCATACACAACACCTGTGTTGCACAATGCCTGTGCTGATGATAGTTAAAAAAACAAAAAAAAAACGTGCTAGTACATCTCATAAACTGTGTATATAGAAAATCCTGTGTTGAATCTCACAAGTGATGTATAACTCCCACCTAATCTGCATAACCATGTGTGAAGTCCATTACTTCTGGATACAATAAAGTCCTTGTATGTGAGGATATATCCTCCTGCTTTTATAATCAACACCAACGTCAGTGAATGCAAAAACAATTAGTGAATCAGTGCTCTGGCCGCACTCACCGACTCCTATTGCTCACCATATTTCAGATGAACAATTAGCGCTTTGCTGATCTATATAGAACCAAATCCTCTCCTTTTGTTTTTAATCCGACAATAAATTGGGGTAGATTCCTCCCAACTAATGGCCTATCTTTCCAAAATCGTGTGCTCAGAGAGAGAAAAAAGGCTTCCCATAGTGTAGTATGTCAGAATAAATTTATTTAACCTCTTGCCGTCCGCCCGTAACCTGCCACATATGCATTACGCATGAAGTGAAGCCAGGGCATCCAAGTGGATCTGAAGCGTTCTTCCTCATTCCGCATGGAGGCTGTCAGGTCCTCCATGCGGTATATGTTGTCCATAATGTTTAGCCAAAGTCGCACCGAGGGGGGGTTAGTTTGTCTCCACAACAAGGGTATGCACGACCTGGCCGCGTTCAACATGTGTACTGTTAAGGATTTTTTGTATCGTTTGAGTTTAGTTGAGGTCATATGTAGGAGAAACACCCCAGGTTCAAAAAGTAAGAGGCCATGCAGGAACTGCGTTCAGCCAGAGCTGAAGTGGGAGTGTCCAGACCCAAGTTATACAGTTGAGTATTTAAGTCTTCGAATGCCCCCGCAATGTCTTTAGACATAGACAA
>NW_017309602.1:0-6600 GCF_000935625.1 Nanorana parkeri
GCACGAGAAACCGCACAGGAAAACCGCACGAGAAACCGCACGAGAAACCGCACAGGAAAACCGCACAAGATACCGCACAAGAAGACGCAGACTAATACGCCTACAAAAACGCACGAAAAACCGTACAACAAAATGCACGAGAAGACGCACGCGAAGTACTAACCGCTCAAGAGCAACTAGTACTATGAGCCAAGCTCTAGGTGTCAGCTCCTTATATGGACTCTACTAAGCACTGTGATGTCCTAAGTGGCAGTGAGGTCACATGATCTAGACCAGGGGTAGGCAACCTCGGATCTCCAGCTGTGTTGGAATGAAAAATCCCATAAGGCATTGCAAGCCACTGGCATGACTCCCAGAGGCAGAAGCATGATGGGATTTGTAGTTTCCACACAGTTGGAGAGCCAAGGTTCCCTACCCCTGACATAGACTGTCAGAGCTGTTTACAGCCAGCCCAATATTTCCATCTCTCCTCAGACTCAGCTGAAATAAATGACTTTGTTGGAAATAAGGATCCTTATCCCCGGAGTTTTCTCTATGTGAATAGAGCAGAAGAGGCGAATTTCACAAGTGTAAGTCACTGGAATAAGGACAGTTTGTGTTATGTAAATGACAATTATTCCCAGTCCAGTGCAGCAAGATTTTATCATTACAGTCACGTCACTAAAATAAAGAGACTTTGTATTCTTTGTATTCAAGCTTTATGCATTGAGCCTATAACATCATATGAAAGATCATTTACCAGATCTCAAATAGTTCTAAACATCATTTTCCTTCAGATTACTTTGACAGTCAGTGTGAGAAAACAAACATGGAAGATTTACACATAAGGGAACCATCAATGCAGAAGAAACTGCATCACTGTTCTTTTTTCAACCAATCAGATGCAAGTTTTTTTTTTTTTTTTTTAGCCATTATGATGTCTCACAGGGCAAAGTAGAGCATGTTGCTGCATTGCTGTTGGGTTATCCTGGTGTGTTTAGCTTTGTGATTCCAGCCTATAGAGCCAAATTAAAACTAAAAAGTGAACTGGTGCTGAGAATTTAAGGGCCAGCTTTCCTCTATGTGTTACTACACTGCACGGCATCACATGGTACATGCATTGATGTGCTGCACCATAGGGCATTGTAATGTGCTGAGTTAGACATTTTGTGGCACATTTGATTTTTGGGGAGTTTTGTTGAGTTGGCAGTCCATTTGTTTAAATGAGATGCCTGAATGTAATGCATGTTAATGTACCAAATAAAGCACATTAATGCATGTGCACTAAAGCACTACACAAATGCACATGGGCTCTCATTTACCTGTGTAGCTAAAGGCAGGGCCTCCATCAGGGGGGTACGACCGATACTCATGTAAGGGGCCTGGGGGGGCCCGCCCGGGACACTTACATGAGTATAGGTCGACGATGACAGTCGCGGAGGTGGTCGGGCCCCTGCATTGCCAATCCAGCGGCATTGGAACAAGCTGGGACCCCATCGGCACCGCTGCTCAACTGATCTCGGACCGGCCGGAAGTGACATCACGTCACTTCTGGCCAGTCCGGCGGCAGAGGAGGCCAGGGGAGCAGGTAAGAGGAGCTGGGAGGGAGATAGGAAGGGAGATGCTGCCCTGACCAGCCCACCTGAGACTCCTGCACAGCCCACCATAAGAGAGTATCAGATGCGCCGTGCAGCGGGTCGCTAAGCCCTGCGTCCAGCGGGTCGCTAAGCCCAGAGTAAAATTCATATACTGTTCTGCATTGCTGTATAAATGTATTGCTGGGATTTCTAGTCCCCCTACAGTTGGTGCCATTGTGCATTGGAGTGTGAGCTCCTCTGTACAGAGACTGATGCGACTGGCTCGGTGTTCTCTGTACAGCAATGCGGTATATGTCAGAGCTATATCAATGTATAATAGTGTGTGACTGGCTCAGTGTGCGGGGCCCCAAAATTTCTGATGGCTGCCCTGGCCACACCAGTTTCTTCCCTTAACAGCAGTGCCTGGTGATGCACATGTATGTGCTGACTCACCCCCGCTATTGGTCAAATATCTGTGTGTATATATGATACAAATATGAACACAGAAACCACATCATAGAAGCAGACATTTTGCCGGACACGCTTATCCTCTTGTACTTGTAGAATTCAGTGGAGAAGCACAAGCCTACCACCCGAAGCACAGGAGGAGTAACAGCAGAATAGCAAACAGTTACTGCATAGCAAACCGTTACTGCACTATGCAACTGGTGGGGGGCTTGCTGATCTTTTATTCCATTGACATATCCAGGGATTCATCCAATACTGCAAAAGAGTTTAAGGTCTTTATTGTATGCATTATGACAATACTTACCAAACATAGCTGGCACAAAACAAATGCTAAAAAACAAAAATAATTTTTTATTACATTTGACAATGGATATTAAAGAAGAACAACATACAACTAAGCAAAAATACATTCTAAGTTATTACTTAGAACCCATTTATATATTCGGTTTCTGATCAGTCTAGACTTTCCAACTTGTGCTGTGTGTAAATAATCCGAAATACCAGAATTTAATCTTTTAGATAAAGTGAGCCAGATTTTCTGAACAAGAGGAATCTTTAAATTACCCCCATCCACACTAAGCAGAATGGAGAAGGGGATTTTCCTTGCCTTCTATTGTATTCAGCAGCTGACTGGACCACTTATCTTTTTAAATTACAGTTCCCTCAGGTCCTGAAAGATCCAGTTTAAAATTTGCTTCTGTGGCCTATCATAGCATTGCCCACATTAGTTTGGTATTCCTGAAGCTGATTTTTTCCTACTGCTAATTGACACTTATAATATTTTGATACAGAATTCTGAAAAAAAAAATTACTGTAGGGAAGCAAATGTGACTAATTACAGGGGGGGGGGGATTATACTTTCTTACCTTCACCTAGGACATGAGGCTTATACCATTCCCATAGTACATCCAGCACGTCTGTCTCCTAATAGTTCCACATCAGCTCCAATAGCGAGGAGGTTAGCTCATAATCTGGAAGCAGACACGAGGCAGTACTCAAAGCTCCAGCATGGACATCAAACACCATTTATGTCACATGTAATATTCCTGCATTCCTTGTTAGGTTTTCTGGCGGCGTGCTGCTTTCCATGGCAGGTGAAGATATTCTACAATGTCCATAGCAGGGCACCTCACAGGGATATTGAGAGCCAACATGTCCCAGAACATCTATCTGGCTTCAAGAGAAAACTTCCTCCGATGTCCTGGTGCTAAAGTGAGATCCTTCCTCACTTGCCACTAGACATGTGCAATTCGTTTAGTTCCGAATCGAAATTCGGACAAATTTTCGGAAATTCGGATGTATCTGAATTCCGAATTACAGACATAATGAATGCAAACGAATCCGAATTTCCATTCGGACGAAATTCGGTAGCGTTATTACGAACGTTCGTTTCGTTTTCTGTTCTTATTCGTTTCTTATTCGTTTCGTTCGTTGGAGCAAAGTGACATTAGAGAAGGAGAAAAATATTTTTTCCCCCTCAAATGTCACTTTTGCTGCGAACGAAACGAATAAGAAACGAATAAGAACAGAAAACGAAACGAACGTTCGTACTAACGCTACCGAATTTCATCCGAATTCCGAATCCGAATTGACTTTCACACCCGAATCCTGAAAAACGAAATAACACAAATCCGAATTTAAAACGAAACGAAACTAATTTTTTGGCAGTGCACATGTCTACTTGCCACCATGCAAAGTCCCTATACATTTGGTCACAACCCTCTGCACTTTCCCAAGGGAAGGAACCAGTAAGAGCAGTATACACGAGGACACCAAAGGCCCACACATCGATACTTGGGTGCAGCAAAAGTTGTTCTTGTTTTAGGCTACACAGTTCAGGAGCCACGTATGGAATGAATTAGGCCATAGATGGTACATAAGTGCCCTGGAGTCTTGTAAGTCCAAAGTCTGCCAACTTGATCACGTGGCATTCAAAGTCCATCAGTAGAATATTGTCCAGTTTGATGTCACAATGGACGATTCCTTTGCTGTGCATGAAGTCCAATGCACTAGCTATCTGGGGAACATCGCGTTTAACGATGTCTTCACTTAAACCAACCTGTGAAAAAGAAATTGGGGCATTGGACACTAAACACCAATATGGCAAAATGTTATTCAATACTTGACATAAGAAGCCTATCTTATCCACTGTGCAGGGAGAGTGCATATACATGACCTCAATACACTAGGAGGATGTACAAGGAAACCTGTTAACCTGATGTTTTGGACTTGTACTCCAGGGAAAAAAGAAAAAAAAACATCACCACAATACTCGCCTTCTCTTCAATCATTTCCAGAGAAGAAACCACTCCTCAAGGTCTAAGTGTGTGTTCTGGGTTGATTGATGATGAGCATTGTTTAACCCTTCCATGAATGTTGACACACTGTACATCCCCATCATGAAGTGCCCAAATGACTGATCATGTACACGGTACATGGATCAGCCATTTGAAACTGTCAAAATCCTGTAACCGCTGCCAGTAAGCGGTTACCGTTCATTTTTGAGGCAATCCATTAATGGGTAAAATAAAAAAAAAGCTTTTGCAGATATCTGATCACTGTCAGTGATCAGGTATCTGACAGTAATAGCAGAGCGGTGTGAACCACGCTCCTTTTCACGGTTTTGGCAGTTCTGTACAGGTCATGATCTGTCTTGACAGTTCTGTACCCTCTGTTTTGGCTTTTTACTGTGTACTGCAGGTTTTTTTTTTTTTTGCTACAAGTTTGTATGAAGCATAGAAACTTGTAGCAAAATGTTAAAATATTGTATTATAGCAACAATCAGAAGTCTTCAGTAAAATCTAATCCTGAAATGCTGCAAAATCAGCCTGACAGGAATCATTGTTACTAAGGTTAATATTGGTTGTTCCTAGGTTTGGAGCGGTCTAATCAGAAGTTTTGAAAAAATAATGAAATCAAGCAGTGACAGTGACTGACAGTTTGATATACATTGACAAAGTATAAAAAGTGTAAAAAAATTAACCAAAATAAAAAATACACACAATTATAAAAAAATAACCCCATGCAATGAAAATCTGCAGATTTGTGTTTTGTGTTTTTCACACTATGGAGGTTTTTTTTTATTTGCAATCATGAGGGAGTTAAATGTAAATGTTCAAAGTATGTTGTCATTAAGTGTGGCAGTTTGTGACATAGTATTCCACCTGTCTAACCTGGTGACCACTGTTTAGCTTTGAGACAAAAATATAAAATGTTAGTTTTTGGCAGAGAAATAAAATAAAAAGAAATGACTGAAACCCTAGGCATGTGAGGGTTTTTTTTTTCTAAATAAAAGGGCAAATGAATGTATTTCAATGTTGTTGTTTTTTTAAATGTCTATATTTTTCTAAAGTAATCAAAATTTGGGGGAAAATGTTTTCGCCTAAATTTTTTTTTAAATTCACCCTAAGTGAGGTGTTAAAGGACAACTATGGGGTCAGTGTTTTTCCCCATAGTTCTCCTTAGGGTAACGGGAGGACACAAACTAGCGTCCTCCCGTTACCCTAAGCTCAGTATACCGCGAGCTACAGCTCGCGATATATTGAGACGCCGGAGCAGATCCCGACTTAGACGACGGGATCCGCCCAGCTGCGTGAGTGACAGCTGGCTCTGCCTATCTAGAGGCAGAGCCAGCTGTACCCGCCCCCTCCCCCGTCCGTTCCGCCAGTCAGCGCTGGCAGATCGGAGCGGGGAGGGGGGAATCCAGCCCCTCCCCCTGTCACGGCAGAGGACTGTGACAGGATTGAGAGGTGAGCAAACGCTGGTATGTGTTCGCTCACCTCCCGATCTACTGAGCCGACCTGTGACAGTCTCATTGTCACAGGTCGGCTAGAACTATGAGATGAGTGAGAAGCACTCTCCTCATAGTTCTCCTTTTTAAGCACACATATATCTGATCTAAATATATAGCGCGCTCTCTCTCCTTAGTCTCTCTCTCTCTCTCTCTCTCGTCAGGTCAGTATGCCTTACGGCGCTGGCATTTACAATTCTGCTATAAGCTCATGGTCATTTTATCGACCATGAACTTATATCAGAACTGTTCCCCAGACTGTCCCCTTTAAATTAATAGCTGTCATCAGAAGCGGGGAGGAGAGGGCAGCCGCCATCATGCTGTCAGTTTCTGGATGACAGCGGCTGTGTGCGTAGCCGAGCGGAGGATCGGTAAATATCCGTGATATTTACAGGTTCCGTGTGAAGGACAAACACCGGAGTGGTCGTCTGATCACTCCAGTGTTTGTAAATAACTGGGGACACATAGTACTGTGTGTCCCCAGTTATGAATGAACAGGATGTGATTTTTACATCACTTCCTGTTCATTCATGAATTTCTGAATGGGGAGAAGCACTCAGTAGAGAGGCTCCTCCCCATTCATAAACTGCTTGATCGTAAAAATGTTTACTATCAGCAGCTTCTGAATGAATGGGAAGCCTCTGTATTGAGTGCCTCCCATTTTATTTAGTGCTGGGGCTGCAGAAAAAATTGAGGACTCTGTGTCCTCCAATTTCTTTTTCTATTTCAAAAGGGAAATGTCAGGGGTATGTTTAGACCCCCAATATTTCCCTGAAGCGCCCCCCC
>NW_017309602.1:6871-16032 GCF_000935625.1 Nanorana parkeri
ACCTATAAAAGAATAAACACAAACTACCCTCCCCCCACGCACACATAACATACACATGCACCATATTGTGGTGTACGCCATGCACATGCGCTGCAGTGCGTTAGAACGCATCGCAGTGCATAATTTTTTTCTTTTTAAAAAAACATTATTTTACCTGTGGCAGCGCATGGCAAAGCTTTGTGACGCATTGCCTTGTGATGCCTTGTGTTGCAATTAAATATACGCATGTATCATTTTATCACAACACTAACACAGCGCAAAAACGATTTTTAACATGTCACTTATTTACAGTTTTGCGTTCCTTCATTTTTTTACCTTTTCGCAAAAAGGCGCAATTTCTAATTTCAAGATATTTGTTATTTATTAACTCAATACAGTTTTTTTTATCTTTTTTAGATTTAGTCAAATGTTCTGTACTGATGAGTTTAGTTCTTTATCAATTTGTGTATTTTTATCGGTTTAATGTTAATTTGAGAAACATTTGCGCAATTATCGCAGGGCCTACAAATTTAGTAGCACCATCTTTTTATTCTACCGGGCCTGCGCTTTCAGAAAATATATGGTTTGGGGATCTTTTACAAACGCTAGCAACGCAGCAGTTGACAATCAAATCAATGGGAAAAATGGCGTGGCCAGCTGAGGTGCAAAATGTTCCAGAGGCCTTGGCAGCGAAAGGGTTTTTAATGTGCATCTACGACCTTTTTATCTTATTTTTTTCTCTTTTCAAAAAGATTTTTATTAGGGTTTTAACATTTTCAAAGTAAAATGTGACATTGGTACAGAATAACATCAAGTAAATGCAATAGGAATGGGTCAGCTAGTAATGGAGCTGGTTACAGTCAGAATATATTCACAAGATATAAGATATCACTGGGATACTAGCTGCTTAGACATTTTAAGGAAGAATAAGAAAAAAGTAACAGTTTATCCAACTAAATAGTAATGAGGAGAAACAGGGAAGGGGGAATAATTGTGATTGGGGTAGAGAGAGGGAGGGAAGAAAGAGGTAAGGGTAGGGAGAGCGCTTGATTATACGGATACGGTACCAAAATAGGTGAGAGCTAGCCCGGAGAGAGTTTGTGTTTTTAAAGGGTGATCAATTGATGGTCAAATGAGGAGGGTAGGAAATGGGTAACCCATGGTTTCCAAAGTTTTTCAAATTTAGACATTGTATCGTGAAGGCGGGCAGTAAGTTTTTCATTATAGAATGTCCAATGTATTTTATTCCTAGCTTCTGATATTGACAGGGAATCGGGCAGCCATGCTCTGGCTATAGTACGCTTGGCTGCGGATAACACATAGAGCATTAGCTTAAATTGCAAGGTAGTAAGACCTGCTGGCCTAACGTTAAGAAGAGCTTCTTGGGGAATTGGTGCTATATGTCTACCCATTAATACGGAGATAATCTTGTATATTTTGCGCCAAAAGGCAGCGACTATCGTGCATGACCCACCACATGTTTAGATACGTACCACTAACCTGGCAACCTCTGGTGCATAGGCCGTCTTGAGCTGGCATGAAGAGTGCCAACTGGATGGGGACTCTGTACCATCGAAGAAGCACCTTGTAATTGACCTCAAGGATCAATGCATTTTTAGAGCATGACTTAGTGCTTTCCCATATTTGGGAACAGGTGTCCCTTTTTTATCTTATTTTTAAGCTCTGTTTTGCTGCTGTGGAAGTCACAATGATTCCTCCAATATTTTAACTGGAGACTCAACATCCAGTATTAGCGCAGAAGTTGATATACTTTTTAGTAGCTTATCAAATTATAGTTAAAACTATATACACCAAGTAGCCAGACAACACTTGTATGTTTGAATCAGAAATCTAAAAATTGAAATAAATAAGTGCAGAAACAAGTGCAAGTACTGAAAGAAATATAAAACAGAGCAAGTATAAAGCCCCAAATATATATTGGAATAAAATCACACATCAGGTCATTCCAAATAAGATTGCAGTCCTTTTTTTGCACTGTTTTTTATATGTATTGCACTTGTTTTCATAGAAAGCAAAGAGTTGGAAGTGATGCCTATATATGATCTCTAAAGCTTATATGAACTTACCCAATTGTTAAAGTCCATCTAAAAAGGTAAGCAAGCTATCTATTAACCTCCCTGACGGTATGATTATACAGTATTTTAGCAACCCAAAGTGGTACATTGTTTATCATGGAAATATGTTTTTACATTGTAGGCCTGTAATTCCTAGTAAATCTTAGGAATAACTCACCTAAATCTGTCCAAACAAGAGTTCAGTAGACATCCCGGGTATGATTTTAAAGTTTGAAACACGAAATCATAAATTATAATATAACAAATAATTAGAAATAATTACAGAAAACAATAATATAATAATGCATTTAATTAAATAATGTATTCAAACAAAAAACACTGACATCTGTCCAAACAACGGTGCAATATTACTTCAGTAAACATCTCGGGTATGGTAAACTTTGAAACATGGGACAGCACAAAGTTCAACGTCACAATCAGGACAATGGAACCTGTTTTTTAAAAGATTTTTTTGCCACTGTCATCGCGCTTTGAGCAACAAACACACGCACAGCCTTGTAGGTGTTGACTTTTTTTTTCTCTGTTGACGGGATGTAGTCCATAAAGTGATGACCAGTCAGACGTTCTGGGTTGACAACGCCAACAGCAAGACGTCCAGCTCTATTCACTGATGGCGTTTGGTGGTTAAAAAAAATTTGTTAGGAAATGTTCCAGATGAAGTCCGAATGCGTCACAGGCTTGTCACTCTGTTTTTTGAGCAGAACATAGGCATTCCACAAGCACTGCTCAAGAAGATGCCTGAAGATCTTCTTATATTTCTTTTGCTGTTTCCGCATTGCTGGGTATAAGGTCATGGCTTGGTCGGCTCTGTCGACACCTCCCATGGTGGTATTGTAGTCTATTACTACTTGTGGCTTCATGGCGTCTCTCCCACCTTTCGTGCGTACCATAGCAGTGGAGGCGTTATGCACAGTACTCATTAGGCACACATCTTTTTTGAATGGAGTGGCAAGTATTTTATTGTCCAATACCACTTCTGCAGATAGTTTCCCCACCGCTCCCTGAAGAATTATTAGGCCCAGAAATTTCCAGATGTCGTCTCTGGTCACTGGTTCCCACCTTCTGCTTCTGGAAAACTTCCCATGCAGAGTAGCTGATTTGTTGTTCATTGTACCGGTTTGTCTCAATAACCTCATCGGTCAGATATAATTTTAGGTAGGCCAAGGGGTTGTCATGTTCCACATCTACCTTCATACAAGATGCTCCAGTAAATGGGAATCTTGGGGGTGCTGCGTGATCCGTACCACAATCAATAGGGCACCAAGTTCGCACATCACTTAGCTCCGTTGCAGAATCCACGCTTTCGTCACTTTCAGTGTCTGACGCCGAAGTTCCCCATGAATCGCTGTCGCTCACTTCTATAAGTGATTCCACATCACTGTCGCTATATTCAAGCTGCTCAAAAACCGCTTTTGACCTCAGCGGACGCTTTTTTGATGCCATGGACACTCAAGTTTTCCAGGCAAATAGGATAGTAAAAGTGCAGGCAGAACACTGGTAAAATCTCTAGGGACAAAGCTGAGGTGAAATAATTTGTTACAGTAACGTAATAGCACTGTATACAATGTATTACAATATATTGTGTGTGTATTGGGTGCTTTTACGTTTGAATTTCCAGCCGGATCTGCCTCCCTGCGACGCTGATGCTTGCGTACCCCGGAGACGGATGCCGGCATCGGGCGAAGAAAATGAGCGAACACCGCGGGGATCGTGGGACGATGTGAGTGTGAATTCAGGGTATTCCCGATTTGTGGCTCGGGAATACCGCCAGGGAGGTTAAGGATGGAGAGGAGTGGAAAAGCACAGTAGGTGAAGTTACAAAGCAGAACTTTAGATAAAGGACTGCAATCCTAATTGGAAAGCACAGATTGAGCAGTGTGGTTTAATTCCAAGAAATACGTGTATATTTTTGTGACCTTCATGCTTGCATTGTTGTTTTATATTCATTCAATGCTGACTGTTTTCACTTGTGTGATTTTGTGTGGACTTTTTATACTATTTAGTATCTATATTATAAAATGTGTATTTTATTTTGGTTGATAGTGGTATAATCACATAGCGCTGCCCTTTTCTTCTTTTGTATTTTTAGTATTAGGCTACATGCACACTAGCCAGCCTGCTAAATGCTCCATTTTTTTGGCGGGTACAAACTGTACACGCCATTCAGGTCTCAGCAGTAGCCTGCAGTGTCATCCAGTGGGCTGTGGAAGAATGCAGCATACCTGAATTTTTTTCATAGAGCGCATCACCTTGCGTTTGTGAATGGGGCACAGAGAAAACAGGTGGCCCGAGAAAGGGATCAGCATTGCATGCTAAATGCAACTTGTTTTGTTTTACACCAGGATGGCCTCAGGTGCAGGAAAACCCTGTTGTATTCAGAGATTGTGTGTGTGTGTGTGTGGGGGGGGCTTTGGATATTTAAAGAGATGTCTATTCGGAGATAAACTTTCCAAGTTGACATTTTTAAAATGACATTCATGTTCCTGGGGAGCCCCCGTCTATTCTCACACCAACGCTGGATGCAGGCCCTTTATACTTTGATTTTATGGGCATAGTAAGACGAGGACATGCAATTCAGGTTGGCAACATCCCCAGAGGAAAACAACACAAATATAACAGGTAATTAATACGGAAGCCAGTTTATAGTTAAATTTTTTAAACATTAATTTTCACAGGTACATACCCTCTTTTGGTCACGTGGATTAGTGGTTTAGCCTGATCCAAGAGCTCCAAGAGACAGACTCTGCAGAATATGGTGCTAGAGCACCTTTAGAACCCCTTCAGTTGAATGCATGAGGCTGAAAAGTCCTGAATGGATGTGGAGGAGACCTGATGCAGCGCAGGAAGATGGATGATGTACACCCTATAACTATAGAGGCACCAGCTCCCTCAGAGGATACTTATAGGATGACTCCGGAACCACTATGGACCGGGGTCCCCTATAGCATTGGGACTGTCACCCCTGTGTTTACCCCAAACACACTTACTCACCGAATGGGTCTTCTGGGGCTATGTCACAGCTCTGGACCAGGAAAGCACTACGTGGATCACTTTTACCAGTACAGGAAGGTCTGAAAATCACAATGCAGAACCCAGTTTCCGAAGTTTACATTCCAGTCTAGCCCTACACTGCCAGTCCAGCAGCATCTGGGTAAAGCACTCCCAAGTCAGGCTTAGGAAACAGTAATCCAGGTACCTGCTATGAAGAGACCAGCTCAAGCAGTGGTGTAGCAAGGAGTCTTGATTGAAGTCAATGGAAGGAAAAAAAAAGACCTCTATCCTCCAATAGCAAAATACTGAGGCATGCTGGGTACAGGAGGGGTTTTTACGGGGGTTGGCTTAAATTTTTTTTCTGTTTGCCAGTGTTTGTTTTCCTGTAGATGGCAACATATCCAGACTGTATCTGAATTCCTGCGTCAATGGATGAGTTTTGGATAGAGTAGGGAAGGGTCAAAATCCAGGTTATTGCCAGGTTATTGCTTGCCATCTGTGTAACAGTGGAAAATATAAAATAACAGTTTTTCTGTTTTATGAAAACAAGCAAGGATCTGTAATGAAGGAGATTCCCACTTCTTTCCACAAATCAAAATTAACTCGAGTTCTTTTCTTTTATTTGCGCTAACCTGAAGACAAGATGAATACAATCGTGTACAATATATATTTATTAACAATTCAGTGCAGAATAATAAAAATCTAATTGGAACAAACAAAGAATACGGATCAGAAATTTCAATAATTTTGATAACACAGGTAATGTGCAAAATATACCCACAAATATTATTATTCCAAAAATATCAATGTAAAAATATCAATCTAACCAATAAAATTACTCTTTAAATGCAATGAGTAGCTCACAGAATAAGGAAATGAAATGTTCAGAATTGACAAGTGATTTCTCCCAGCAAACAGATGTTCACAAGCTCAAACTTTTTAACAGCGCATGGGCAAAATTTTGTCACATCATGCAAATGGTTGGCTATAAGGCCAATACTATATTTAAGGTAATGACAAATTTCCACTAAGTATTTGTAAGTATACATCAGACCTAGACGATTGACTAGAAACTGTAATCGGCTTCATGGAGATTTATACAGATGTGTATTTCTCTCCCAAGATTGAAAGATATAATTTATACTGCAGTTAAACATTATCTCAGTTCAATCTAGATTTTACGAGAACTAAATGGTCTATTCAGATATAGATATGGCTTGTCATTTGCCTACAGAAAGATATATATATATATATATACTTTACCAAAAATTTCAAAATTAGTTGTCTGAGAGATGTCAGCTATGTCACAGTTCAGAAACCAGGGATGGTCTGGTCCTCTTTAGTTCAGTTTCCTTGGTCAGCCATCATCAGCTTCCGACCTATACCCTCAGTATGTCTTTCCTTACCGTTGTTTTTTTTTCCCGTTGGATCCCCACTCAATCTCCTGCTTCAAACTTTTATCCCCCAAGGAATGTGGGCGTGGTTTGGTCTTCCATGTGATTGACATCAGATTACATCATTTTATTGTGTACCTCTTCCTCTCCATCACCAAAAGGGGGCACTATTGGACTGTATAAAAGTTTGGGTAGTTTAATTAAATTATACTATTTTCTAAAGATCTTGTTGAAAGAACCTCTGACCTAAGCTTTGGCCCAAACCATAAATTCAATAAGGTGATCCATCCCATGTCAGCCTCTGTCAGATTACCATCTCCTTCAATATTTGCAACTTTAAGAAAGTCTAAACCAAGGCCTTTTTCCAGTAATGAGAGAGAAAAAAAATTAGACATTCCAATGTCTTGTCCATTGTTGAAATCGAGAAATGAAGGTCATCAATCTCATTATAACACAGCCTGGCACCATAGTCGGTCCTTATCTTGTGGTACTTGTCTGGGACCCCACAATTTAAGACCTGAGAATGAATGTAGTAAGACTCCTAAACATTTTCTGTAAAGAGTCTTTGTCTAAGAATAATGAACTTGCATTCACCTCATGACAAAGCCGGCTTCCAGGATGCCCATCTAACAATATGTATAATAATATATAAAGGCCTTATACTTTGATTCCTTTTAGCCCCAATGGTTTTGACATTTCCCCTCTTAGAAATGTTCCCCCATATTTTTCCTTACCTTTTTGTTCCACTGAAAAATAGTGGAGGGGAAGGGTGAATGACAGGGCATGGTATGTATGCCCTGGGTCAGGGGTAGCCAAACTCCGGCCCTCCACCTGTGGTGAAACTACAAATCCCATGATGCATCTCTCTCCGGGAGTCATGTCTGTGAGAAACTTTTAATGCCTCTTGGGATTTGTAGTTCCACCACAGCTGGAAGGCTGGAGTTTGGCTACCCCTGCCCTGGGTACTTCACTAAAGTGTTTTGGGGAGTAATTAGCAAACAAAAGTACACAACTGAGTAACAACAAAACTGCCCATTTTTACTTTAATTGTACAAGCAGTGCATACAAAGCGACAAGTGGGTGACCTAAACCACACCCAGGGCTTAGAAAATCACACCGACACCAAGTGAGAATTAAACCTTTTATTAGTGTATTCACATATTCGGCAAATGCAACACGCACAAAGCTTATGTCAAGTTCACGAGTTCTACCAATACACCGAACTACTGGTAAAACTAGTTCACAAATGTTAAATGCTTTTGCCAATTACGCTTTTTTTTACGGTTTGGCTTTCCGCTTACCACTGAAAAGTCTCGGAATTGCATCTATGTACTACAGCAAGCATCCTCAACTCCAGATCTTCAATGACCCACAGCAGGGCATGTTTTCAGGAAGCCTTCAATTTTTACGCGGTGGGCCCAAACCGGGGGAGTGGAACATTCCGCCTGTCCCCCCCCTCTCCCCAATGATAAAAGGTCCCACTTACACACCACCCACTCAGTCTAATCTACAAATTGCTGCCACCAAACCAGGTTAACACTCAATTCCAAATTTAGGATATAATACCCAGAATACCTTACAAAGACCCCAAACTTAAATTTAGCTGAACGCGTATAAGGCACGACATTATTAAAAGAACCTCCTCAGGAACATATATGGTTCTTATACCAGACAAAGGCAGGAACTTAATAAATTAATGATTTATTATGAAGGAAAAGTAATCATAGTGCATATATTTACAATTAGATGTTATACAAGACAGTTACACAAAACAAACAGATCCAAAATAAAAAGGAGAAAACTGATACAAATCCTACTTACAGAAGCACTTGATTCTATCCCGGGGGGCTGCCGGCAAGGAAAACAGCAACTTACTACAAAACGAGATTTTGGCCCCCAAGTAAACACACCTTGGTTACCCTTGCAACGTTTTTTTTTTTTTTTTTTTTTATACCTGTCGGTCACAGCTCAGGTTGCAGTCCAGCCTCTGGGATGAACGGGGTGGGGAAACAGGTGTGGCTAAGAGACGAGGATCTGCAGTCCCCACCTATTTCACACCTGGTAGGGGAGTTTTTCACCAGCCAGAACCCATATATGACAAAAAAGGCAATATTTCTGGATATGAGTCTGATACAGATATGGTGTCTGTAGATTCATACACAGCACAATTGCCTCAGTCCATAGACATCTCACATGGGTAGGCCCTCCAAAACCAATTTTCCTCTATCTCTTAAACGAATAAATATACCCCAGCCTTGTCTGGTGTCATTCTACAGGGAATAACGAGGGTACCTGTAATATATATTCTAGGACCCCAGATATTAATCCCTGGATCCATATTTAATCTTTTATATCTGAGCTTTTAATAGGAGGCTGAGTTTGTGCTTTTTGTTTGTGAGAGGGCCCTTAGAAGGTTACATTCTTGGTGCCTCCATGGCCAGGAGAGGTGTGAAAGAATGGTCCATGCCAAAAGGAATCCCTACACAACATTAAGATGCTAATTGTGTTATGTAAATTACATTTACACTTTACAGCATTTGAGCCATCTCTCACTGAAGGAATTAACCCTTGTGATTACTTCCTCTTGCCACCTCTGCTGGAAGGTTGTCATGTGCCCATTACCCCCAATCACACTGATTAACAACATATTTACAATAACTCATAGCCTCCTGTCCTGACAGCTACCGTCTTGGGAGATGTA
>NW_017309602.1:16080-19218 GCF_000935625.1 Nanorana parkeri
TATATATATATATATTTACAGAAAATTGTTTTCATACTTACCGTAATTTTCTTTTCCTGGCTCATCCTCATGTCGGCACTGTATGGGTCAGCTCCACCCCCACTAGCCAATAAAAAGGAGGTCCCCTCCCCTCATACCTGTTCAATAACAAGCCGAGCGACAGGCATTCAGGGAAGGGAAAGCATGCCGACATGAGGATGAGCCAAGAAAATAAAATTACGGTAAGTATGAAAACAATTTTCTGTATTCCTGTCTCATCCTCATGTCGGCACTGTATGGGACATAGCAAGCTCAACCCCTACTGGGCGGGGAAACCACATAACCAATATCCAAACATGAAATGCTGCAAAAATAGAAAATATTTATTTAGACAAGGCCGACGTCAGTACTGCCGAGCCAAACCTGGCCAGCCTGGCCGTAGCCACATCCACTTGGTAGTGCCTGACAAATGTATTCTGTGAGCTCCATCTTGCCGTCTTGCAAATATCCTCGATGGAAACTTTAGAGTAAGCAGCCCAAGAGGTTGCCACCCCCCTCGTGGAATGCGCCCGCACTTCAGCTGGAGGAGTAAGACCCTGATGCACGTATGCACTCTTGATGACCGATTGAATCCACATAGATAACATTCTAGGGGGTGCCCCAAGGCCCTTCTTGGAGCCCGTAGGTAACATGAACAAACGATCCCATTCACGAAATTCTGCCGTTCTGAGCAGATATTCTCTCATGATCTCGACCACATCCAAGGCCAGCAATAAGTCCGAATCGGAGGAGTGTGCCAGGGTGCGGCAGCCTGGCAGGGCAACCTCCCAATCTGCGTGAAAAACGGTAGCCACTTTAGGCCTAAACTCGGGTGATGGCCTCAAAATCACCCTATCGTCCAGAAAGGCTCCTTATAGGAGAGAGCCGCCAGCTCGGATACCCGTTTGGCTGAGGTATTGGCCACCAGGAAAAGAAGCTTCTGAGTAAGGCCCCACAATGTACACAGACAGCGGATGATATGGTAGGGCTGCCAATGCGGCCAAGACTAGGTCTAGGTCCCAGGAAGGAAACAGTACCTTTCTTGGAGACCGTATCTTCATTGCGGCTCTCATAAATCTGCATAGCAAGGGATCATCCACCCATGTAGTGCCTGTAAATGCCGACAAGGCTGACATTTGTACTCTAAGTGAGTTGTAGGCAAGTCCTGCGTCCAGTGCCGACTGCAAAAATCCAAGATCATCCGGCAACTCCGCGTGTAAAGGCTGGAAGTGATTCACCTCCGCAAAGGACAAAAACTTGTTCCAAATCCTGGCATATGTAGCGTTTGTCGACAGGCCTCTAGACCGGCCCAAGGTTTCTATCACCTTGGCGGACAGCCCCCTGACTCTCCAACCTTGAGGCTTCACCAACCATGCTGCCAGATGCAACCGGTTTGGGTTGGGGTGCTGCCAGTGCCCTTGCAGAAGTAGATCCCTCGTCTGTGGGAAGAACCACGGGGGGGCCACTGACATTTGGAGTAACTTCGGGAACCATGGCCTCCTTGGCCAAAATGGCAGGATGACGATAACTGCCCCTCCTTCTTCCTGTATCTTCTGCAACACCCGGTGAGCTAACGACACTGGTGGGAATAAATAAGCCAGAGGAAAATCCCATCTGATCGAGAACGCATCCTGCGCCACCGCTTGCTGACAGATGTTCCTCAAGACAAAGCAGGCCATCTTCGCATTCTGTGCCGTGGCCATTAGGTCGATCGATGGGGTGCCCCACCTCGCAAACACCGGTTCCAGATATTTGGCATTCAGTCCCCATTCGCTGGTCTCTGGAAAATACCTGCTGAGGCGGTCCGCCAGAACATTGTCTGATCCCGGTAAGTAGGCTGCTGTTAAGGCTTGAACCTGTGTCTCTGCCCAAGCAAAGATCTCTTGCGAGAGGCAAAGCAGAGGGAAACTCCTCGTCCCCCCTTGTCTCCTGATGTATGATACAGCTGTTCTGTTGTCCATCATAACCTTCACCTGCTTGCCTTGGAGTAGTGGCTGAAAAGCACGGAGTGCCAATGAGGCCGCCTTCAGCTCCAGCCAATTCGACTGAGGTACCACTGGGCCCTTCCATCGATCTTGTACTTGATATTCTAGGCAATGTGCCCCCCATCCCTGAAGGCTGGCATCGGTAGTAACTTATCCAGGAGGAGAGGCATGGAGACCCTATCCATGCCCTGAGAGAGGCATGGAGACCCTATCCACCAGAACAAATTGCTCCGCAAAGCCGTGGGCAGGAAGATTTGTTGCGATAGAGCCGCCCTGTTCCACTGATGTAGAAAACAGGATTGTAATTGGCGCATGTGCCATCTTGCCCAGGCTACCACGGGAATACATGAGGTCATCATGCCGAGGAGTACCATGCAATCTCTGGCCGGCAATACTGGCAAGGTGATGACCTTGCTGACACAGGCGGTCAATTCCCGTCTCCGGCAGTTGGGGAGGAACACCCTCGCCTGGGCAGAATCCAGAACTACCCCCAGGTACTCCATCCTCTGTGTCGGATTCAGCTGGCTCTTCTGGTAGTTGATCAACCAACCGAATCGACGGAAGGTTGACAAGACGAGATCTCTGTGGACCCCCAAGGCCCGGCTCGACTTCCCCAGCACCAAGATGTCGTCTAAATAGTGGAAAATCTGGATGCTTCGCAGCCGCAGGAGAGCCACGATTGCCACAACCATTTTGGAGAAGGTTCGTGGGGCAGTGGTGAGACCAAACGGCAGGGCGCGGAACTGGAAGTGCTGCCCCGCCACCGCAAATCTCAGGTACTTCTGATGCTCCTCTGCAACCGGGACATGTAGATACGCATCTTCCAAATCTATGGATAGCATCCAATCGTCTGCCCTGACCACGGCAATAATCGTTTGGACTGACTCCATTCGGAACGGGTGTACTTGAACAAACACATTTTATTTTTTCAAGTCCAGCACTAGTCTAAACCCTCCTGATGCTTTTGTCACTAAAAAGATTGGAGAATAAAATTTGCGACCCTGTTCCGCTTTTGGCACCAGAATAATCGCGTTCTTTTAGAAGTAGTTCTGCGACATATCCGAGCAGCAATCCTCTCTTCAACCGCTCCTCTCGGAATTACGGTGCTGACAAACACAGGGGGGGGGGGGGGGAG
>NW_017309602.1:19371-34819 GCF_000935625.1 Nanorana parkeri
GGCAGAGACCTGAACTCCAATCGGTACCCTCGGGTCACGATATTCCTCACCCAAGCATCCTGAATTTCTGACACCCACGCCTCCCTGAAGGCTCCTAGCCTGGCTCCCACTGGGATGGCCTGGGTGCGCGCATCTTCAGAATTGCTTATTCTGAATCTTTGGTGCCTGACCTGCCTTAGCGTCCCGCAATAAGGATGACTGTGCTCCTCTCCACTGTGGTCTGGAGAATTGCCTGCCCGGTTTGTAGGTTCTGGCATCCTTAAACCTTTGAGAGGTCTGATTGGCCCGAAAGGGCTGCTGTCTGCGCTTGAAACTCTGTGGTAACAGTCCAGATTTTCCACCTGTTAATTGGGTCGTCCAGCGTCTTCCCAAACAGGCTCTTCCCATTAAAAGGAATTGCACACAATACCTGTTTTGAGGCTGAATCCGCGGTCCAATGTTTCAGCCATAATGCTCTCTTTGCAGTGACTGAATGTTCCATTAATTTTGAAGAGAGGCGGACAAGGTCAATGGAGGATTCTGCCAAAAAATCATCTGCTGAAAGATTCATCTCATCCAGAGCCGCTAGTATCTGCATTCTCTACGCCTGCCTTAGGTGCCGCATCCACATACGCCACCCATACCTTCAGAGCTTTGGACAGCGAAGTCAAGGCTAAGGCTGGGCGCAAGGCCCATCCTGCGGTAGCGTAAATGCGTTTTAGATCCGCATCCAAGTGATGATCCATCGGATCCTTAAAGGCTACAGAGTTATCCAATGGAAGAGCCACATGTCGTGCAAGGCGCTGCAAGGCCGCATCAATGACTGGGGGCTTTTCCCACAAAGCCGAGTCGACCGCATTCATAGGATAGAGTTTCAGGAAACGGTTCTGAAAGTTCAGCTTCCTATCAGGGTGCTCCCATTCCTCCCCAATTAGGTCTTTGACTTCTGGCATGACCGGGAAAGTAGGGCCCTCTTTCTTCAGGTCTGGAAAATATTTCGCCACTTTCTTAGGAGGGTCAATACCTTCCCAATCAATGGCCTCTTTGATAGCCGTAATAAAAGGAATAATAAGGTTGAAATCAAATGAATGAACCTCCTGAGTCTCTGGAGCGCATGAACCCTCCTAGCAGATCTCCCCCTCGTCTGAGGGTTCTGCAGGCCTAGACTTCCTGGTAGAGGTAGTGATTTGCGCAGTGGACACCATAGAGGGAAGTAGATCCTGAAGACTATCTTGTACAGCTTGATGTACATAAGATTTTATATCTAATGCATCAGAAGTCCTGTCAGAGGCCACCTCCTTCAGGCATTCTCTGCACACCATTTTGCCCGGCAATGCCGGGGAGGAGCAGGACCAACATGAGCCCGGTGGAAACTGCTGGCTCTTCCCCTACCGGGAGGTAGAAGCGCACTCTGGCTGGCGGTGATGCCTGTGGCCTCCTGGCGAGTGCTCATGGGCCGAGTCAGAAGATGAAGAATGTCTTCGGTCCTTGCGTTTCTTTGATCTTTTGTGAGCAGGGCTCTTACTCCTACAAGGGAGAAGATAATCAGTACCCCTTTGCAAAAATGCACACTTTTCATATGTCCCCCGTAGCCTCCCTACCTTTCTGCAGGCTGCAGTGCTTCTGATACAAGATGGGGGGAGCTCATGGCAACGAAAGGCTAAAAGCAAGCACATATCAGCAACCCCAAAAATTTAAGGGACCACATGGACACCAGAGCCACCCCCCTTTACTTACTATTAGCAGGTACGCAGGGCACAAAGAGGGCAAGGGCTGGAGCAGCGAACAACTCTTTCCCTGGCACAGGCACCGCAACAACCGGAGCGAAAATCTGCGTCTTTAAAAGCATTTCGCGCATGCGCGAACCCCGGAGCGTCCTGCCGTCACCACGGCAATGCGTAGAACGAGCCTAAGCGCCGCCCCCTCGCACACGCGACGGAGACGCAGAAGAACCAGGAAGCCGCTCGCAGCTGTATCACCAGCTCCCCCGCCCCTGCTTAACACAGCGATCCGCTAGGAACACGGAGGAAAGCCCTGCACCAAGGGCACCCACTCAATGGGAGCTTTACTAACCGGCAAGGGGTCCATCAAACCGGGAGTGGCTGGAAGGCAGAAGGGAGGAAATCCATCACACACAAATAGTTGTCCTGGAGCGAGGAAAAAAAGAGAACAGGTATGAGGGAAGGGGACCTCCTTTTTATTGGCTAGTAAGGGTGGTCCTGTGGGGTCAGAGGGGGTGGAGCTGACCCATACAGTGCCGACGACATGAGGATGAAACAGGAAATAAATAAATATATATATATATATAAGAAACCCCCTTTTAAAATGTAGCCACCAAGAGATGGACGACGACGAGAAATATGGCATGGCATGGCTAGGTCTATGGCTGCTAAGAAAAAGAGTACGGGGAGGTGAGCAAGCAAGCATTGTTATTAAGTCAACTTATAAAATAGGCAAAGAAACAAAATACAAATATACTAAGGGTAATAATAATGGCAAAAAATGGTTTTGGGATGGAGGGACTAAAATAAAAGAAGCAGACACACCCTAATCGGGATCTAAAAATGTATAACAGCCAAAACAAATAATGTAGTAACTATACATGACACATTAAGAGGACTGCTCATGTTATTGTTAAACCATTTGGACACTCCGATATATGCCCAATAATACATTAAATGTCCTTTAAAACATCCCTTCCCAAAGTAAGGAGTGACTTCACACTGCACTTTTCCTCTACGGTATCAGAAAACGTTATCCAACAAGGTGCTTTAAGCTGATGGGACCTCAAGTGTTATTTCTCAGTATTTTTTTATTTTGTATTTGTAAACAATTCATGGGGACCACACACAAATACAGACGAGCTGAATTAAGTCTGTTGTCAAGACTTCGTATTGAACCCACAGGTCGTACAAGGGGGTTAAAAAAGAAAAAAAAGATAGAAGCACCATTATGATTCTCACTGTCATATTTTGGATGACCGGTGGCCTCTGGAGATGTCGTAGCACCAACAATGCTTCCAGAAAGTAGAGAACCGTGACCAGATCTCGGTCTTCCAACTCCAACCCTTCGTTTGCCCTGTCCATCATGTTGAGAAAATAGGGCTTTGTGATAGAACTCTTTGGCACTACTCTAGATCAGGCCAACGTCTGTGGGGGAGAAAAATAAAATAAAAATATGACGTGCATGCCCAATTAAAAGCGTACAGTAGATTTTGCCATCTGTATCACTTACGCAGTTTCATGCTTGTCCTGGACAGCTGTTTTGTTGACGCGAATCCGGATATCCCTTAGCACATCGAAGAACCCTTCTCCAGCTTGCTTCAAGGACGGATCCTCTTCCAAGTATCTCTCCTCTGATGTTGCATGCCTCGCAAACCTCTGAATTGTGTCCAGAAAGCCGAGAGCAGTGGATTTACTGGTTGAAGATACCTGAAGCTGCTGGAAGAATTAGACGGTCCTATCAGGCTCGTGGATGCATCTCAAAGAAGCCTCCTCTGGGTCCACGTAGTACAGGTAACGCGCCACATTGTTTACCTGAATGCCAAGAAATGAAGAGTTTTAGGTCTAAACTAAGTTTTAAAATTTTGGTGAAACTAAATGCGTATCGATGAGCTAAAGTGCATGTTTATCATTTTCTTTTGTTCATTTACTTGCTGTCTGAAACCCTTGACTTTTGAGGTCTCCAGGAATCTTTTGAATCGTCTGATCACTGGAGAATCCATTGTGCTTTTTTATGCAGTCCTGCTTTCTCCATTCTCAGACGAGTGGACGTGCTAGGATACAGGAGTGGGAGAGATCAGACAAGCCGATTTAAAAAAAAATGTTTAGGGTAAAATACAAAAAAGATGGTGCATTGTGGGGTATCGCTGCTGCTACTTACAATAAATGGTACTTACCTTTGGTTGTTCCTCTGTCTCCATCTCCTCTGGTGGGACGACTGAGCTCATTTTCAGACCTGTAAGAGTAAGCCACTGATGAGCCTGTGTAGTTTCTTATGGCATCAGCACCCTTTTCAAACAAACCTGTGCTCCTCCTGATGGCTTTGTTAATGACAACGATTCCTCTGGCCTCCAGAAAACTCACGCGGGCTGATGGAACTTGAGTGGTCCAGATCTTCATGGACGACCACGCCAAGGCTCCTCACCAAATGCCTCATTTTGGACCGGGCCTCTTCAATGAGTTCCTTCAACTCTGCCTCGCCCGCCATCCTTTCTGCAATCTCTCCTGAGGTGCGCCGGAAGGTTGTCTTGCAGCAGAATTTGCAAACTAGAGGAATTCTGGTGTTTCTGGTCCGGGGAAAATAAATTAATTATGAATGATAAGAGTAGAACAATTCCCTGTTCAGGAAGTATCCCGTCCCCTAAAATGCTCATAATGAGAGCGCTACTTCCCAGAAGAGACCTTGTCAGTCCAGTACAGGCCGTGCAACGGAGGGATGTCCAGAGTCCCCATACCTTTCCTCCAGTACTCGGAGACATACCAATGACACTTTTTTTATTCAGCCTCACCCCATGTTGAAGAGGAGATTCTCCACCATGGATGTAAAAAAAATGAAAATGCAAATGAAATTTCTGTGCAGAATTATTAACTCTGTTACCGGGTAAAAGACAGTAAAATGGGACTGATGTACAGTGGGTTAAATGGACTCCACCCAAAACTGGTTTTAGATACCCTGCGTGTTGCCTTCCTTTGGCACCTTCCTCATCCCCTCCGGTGGGACCGCCTTGGACGTCCTCTTCTGGAACTTGAGATCTGTAATAGTAAAATGAGAAAAACATTTAGACTTCCTAGTTTTTCCTTTTAAATAAAATGGAGGATGGAAGGAGACCAGAAGCAGGACGGACTCCGAGGTGGACAAACCTCAAATGATTCAACAAGGGGGACTCCACCCAAAATAGAAAAGAGTCTGGTGTGGAAAAGTAAACACGCCGTGCACATACATCATCTAACTGGCCATAAAGCACGTTTTTAAAATACGCAGATATAGCAAAGGAAATGCCCAACTCCACCCAAAACCGATAATGCATTTACAGCGTGGTCTAAGCACAGGAAGCTTACCCTGGTCGCTCCTGTCCTGTGTCTTCATCCCCTCTAGCGGAATCTCCATGGGTACTGTAAGTTGTAACCTGAGGTCTGCAATAGCAGTTGAGAAGCGTTGTCACATCTTGTAAAACCATTAACAGATCTAATCACAGAAGGGTGAAGAGTTCGGAGAAGGCCGGAGAAGTGAACAATCTAGGACAAAGCACCGGGGATCGTCTTATACGCCGGGTACATACGGAAGGATACGGTATACTGTATGTAGCTTCGGCTACATACAGTATACTGAGCTGAACCAATCACGGCAGGCTTTGTATTAATGAATACAAAGCCTGTATTCATTAATACAAAGCCTGCCGTGATTGGCTCAACGGAGGACACAGCGGGGATCGTGGACAACGTAAGAGACTGTAATCCCGAGTGTGGCTCGTGGTTACCGCTTATGGTACTGAAAATTAACCCCAAGCCACACTTGGGAATACCGCCATGGAGGTTAGTGGGTGCATTTAAACATTATTTTGGGCTATACTCGTCTTATACGACGAGTATAGCCCAACACCTATATTTTAACACAAAAAGTAGGGGGTCGTCTTATACGCCGGCAAATACGGTAGCTGATTTGGAAAGGGAAGTGAATTGGAGACATTTTCCAAATCAGCTATTTTGACCTAAATTGTTAACTTCTCCGGCCTTCTCCAAACTTTTCACCTTTTTGTGATTTAGACCTGATAACAGATCGCTGTTCAATAAAAGTCGAATTCTCCACTTACCGATTGTCTTACAACAGGTACCCCGCTTCCCTTCGACTCCGGGAAACTGGGCAAAAAATCTTGTGGGCTGCAGGAGCCGGTCGAGTGGTCGAGATCTTCATAGCGCACGATACTGAGGTTCCTGACCAATTGCCGCATGTTGTGCGCGCCTCTTCAACCAGTCTCTTGATAGCCACCTCGCCGGCGTCCTTCCGGCACACCCGCCGAAGATGCACAAGGAGTACTTCCTGCAGCTTACAACAAAACTTGCAGACAAGTGGAATTCTGGGATTTCTGGGATTAAAAAAAAAAAATTATATCTGGGGAAAAAAATGAATGTCAGTCAAGCGAAGTGATTGCTAATTTCCTCTATAAAGAGATGAAATCCTGAGCAGCATGAGAGATGTTCTACAGGGCACATTGATCAAGTGTATTAGCCACTGGGAACACAACTCCCCCTGGCCGTATTCCGGGGCAATCAAGCGCAAGAAGAAAGCGCAAGAAAGTTCCACAGATTTATCACCGAGCAGGACGCAGCTTTTCAAACTAAACAAGCAAAACTTTGGAAGAGGTCAGGGGTCATTCTGTCACAGTGCAACCTCAGAGATGCCCTGGGAGCAATTTATAACTCTTGAGCTGCCCATAAACCTTACAATTATCTGCAGATTTTCTGTGGTCAGATGGAAAAAGTGCAACAGATTGGGCCAGGTGGAGATTACTCCATCCACATAGTTAAGTGTAGATGGAGGAATCTGTTGCACTTTTTCCATCTGACCACAGAAAATCTGCAGATAATTGTAAGGTGTATCATATGGGCAGCTTTAAGCTGCAAATGCCTTTCCTAAATTAAAAAAATAAAATGTCAGGAGCAGGGCAGCTGATATCAATGCTAAGAATCTAAAAGCCAAATACAATAAGGGGGGATTTCTATATCCCGGAGTGACAGGTTCTGGAGCAGTTGCACGTCATCAAATTGGCTTGTCTTTTCAGTTTTTTGAGCTTTGAAGAGAGATGCTGGTTGGCAGGGGCAACTGCTCCAGATTCTGTCTGGTCTTTTAAATATTGCACTCAATGAGCTGCATGAACCGATTACTTACCCCTCGGATGCCATTTCAGATATGTTCAAAATCCCAAAATGAGACTAAAGCGCATCTGTTAAAACAAATGATATGTTGAAATGCAAACAACCTAGAGTATTCCAAAACGATGGGCAACAATATTGATTGGTAATATGGTACAGGATCTCTATACAGAAAACAAAAAGGCCGACAATGGTAAATTGTATGCAAATAGAAAAAAAAATTGAGTTTTTCCAAACGGAATGTCATCGGCAATCGCTCTCAGGATCAGGTGGTCTACCTTGAGTGCCCGAGTCTTAGAATTTATACAGTTTTTAAAATGATGACCAATAGAATCCAGTGCTTTTGTTTTAATCCCACAGTCACCGCCAAAGACCTGACACTTTATTTTTTTTTCAGGTGCGACTCCAAGTGTCTGTCTGTCTGTGTTTTGAAATTCTTGATGATCAATAGAATGAATAGGGTTTATTTTTTCTTAATCCAGCAGATGCTGGACAACACCCTGGGACCCCATGTATGTCTTATGCTGGTAAGTCTCATGACCAGGGTACTTTAGAGGGATCCCGTCTTTTCCCCCATTCACCATTCCGCACTGTGACCTGTTCCCCACCGAACTCCACCCCCACCATTTTCCCCCAATAAAACACGCTAGACCGTATGGAGTTCAAAAGGGCCACAGCAGCCACTTATTTCTTTAATTTAAATACCAAACTTCAATACAAAAATAAACCAATATCTTATCTGAAAACAGAAACATATACCAGTATAATATTTCTTTAACCCCAGGTTTCCGAGTCCCTGAAGGCACCTGTAAACAAAGGAAACACCGCCCCATAACCAATTGTGTCTACGCCCTCCAGATGACTAGTAATTGGCCCCCAGCCGCACAGCACTGCCTCAGGGACATTCATCTGTTAGACGTAGACACCTCCAGGCCAAAAACTAGGTGTTCAACACTTGACCACCACTTAAAGGAGACCCACACCTATGATGGGTCGCCCACCATTCTCCATAAATTACGGCATCCCTACCACCTTCAAGGACCCCAAACCAACACAAGCGTACACCCTAAGCTTGCGAGCCCCTCCACAGACGCAAAGCTCTCTGAATCCCATCCTGTAGACCTAGAAACCAGAGAGCCATACCCACCACATTAAAGGTGCACTCTATCCCCCCGCAGATACTGCCACGTGTCTACCTCCAACTCCCGGTGCCTAAACACAACACCCCCATTCCGGGCAACAAAATGCCCCACTTCCTGTTGACCTTTATGCGGGCCTTGTTTAACCTGTCCACCGAGCGAGCCGTCCGCCAAGCAGTGCGAGCCACGACATCCGACCAGACTATGACCATGCCGGGAAACAACTCCAAAAGCCGCAAGTAATCATACTTCACATCCCGAATCAGTTCCCGCATCGAACGCTGCCCCAACCTACTCCATACCATGCCCGGCACCCCGATCCATTGCAAGATCGCCTCACTCCGCAGGACCCCCAACTGTCTGCCATTGGGCCTCACCTCGGCCCGCTGGGCACCCCAGAAGACATACGAATGTCCCAAAATCCACACGAGGCACGGGGGAGCACCTGTAACAAGAAGAAAAAACAGCTCTACCACGTAGGCCCAACGGAAAACCCCCCCACCAATTCACATATCCCCCCAGAAACAACAACAAAAACCCCACACATACTAAGCGAAGGAACAACAGAGACAACCAAGACCAACCCGCCTCACAGCCACTGTGGCCGCACATACAGCTTGTACCTATTCGACTCCCACCGACCTATGCGCCGGACCGTGCCTTCATCCAAACCCCACTGCGCCGCCTCCATGGCAGCCCTAATGCGGAAAGAATGGGCCGAGTACTCCACCGCATTGTCACCCAAAGCCGCCAGGCACCTGCGGAAAATTGCCACAAACTGAAATCTGGACATCGCTGTGCCATCCAGATGAACGAAGGGGCCGTCCCCGTCCGGACGCACCTCCAAAAATCACCCAACGCCCGAATAGGGCACAAGGACAAATCTGCCCCACGGGACAACTCCACGCGCAACCCCTTACCAAGCGGGTCGGTTTTGGATCGCCAAATACAAATCAACACTGCACACTCCGTCAGAGCCACGTCGCAGCGCTGTAACCCACCCCTACCCGCCTTTGAGGGGCTGACTAACTCCCCAATACGCATGGCGCCAAAAAACGCAATGAAAAACGCAGCCCGAAAAAGCAGCACCTCATACGGCGACACACAAATCGACAGCAGTTGTCTTGACATGGCCGCCAACAACTCAAACGATACCGGGCGATGCGTATCAACACTCTGTCGACCGCGATGGAAGCCCTTCAACGCCTGCCGCACCAAGAAGTGCTTAGTGACATCCTGCATGCCCATAAGCCGAAACCAAAAGACCAGACCCGCCATCCTCTTGTCGACCGCTGACACCGAAACCCCCGAGACAAATGACCGTTGCTGGCCGGCATCTCCATCCACACTGACCTCCTATTATATTCCTCCAGGAACACCACCCAAACCCGCAGGTCCTCACGTAAATCGCACGTCAGCCGAATGAAGTGTCCTGGGGCCGACACTCCCGCGGAGGCGCCAGAAAATCCTCCCCATAGGCATGATCCGGCATGCAAAATTAAGTTTCCCCAGCAAGGACTGAAGCTGGCGTAACTGAATTTTTCGTCAAGATACGGCGGTAGCCACTGTCACTTTGAGATCCCCCAATTTATCCAGGGAAAGACGGCACTCCATCGCCACCGTATCAATGGTAATCCCCAAGAAACACAACTCCGTTGTGGGGCCTTCCGTCTTATCCCCCACCAAGGGCGCTCCGACATGTGCTGGAAAGTGGCTAGCAAAAGCTTGCAGATCCTAGACCCGGCCGTGCAGATACAAAGGAAATCATCCAAATAATGGATGATGGAGGCCACTTGTGCCACATCTCGAACAACCCATTCCAAAAAGGAACTAAACAGTTTGAAAAAGGCGCAAGAGACCGAGCAACCCATGGGCAAACACCGATCCACGTAGAAGGCATCCTGGCAAATAGAAACTCCTCTGGGTGCAAAGCCTTCGCCAGCAGAGAACCCCGCCCATACTGCCACACCCAGGAAAGCGCTGCATCAAAAGACGTGTAGGAGACCGCGCTGCACTCCGGGCTGATGGCGTCATTGACGGATCCTCCCCTGGGGAATGAAAGATGGTGAATTAAACGGAACTTACCCGGTTCCTTCTTTGGAACCACTACCATAGGATCTAGCGGCGGAGAAGAAAAGGGGGCCCCCCATCCTCCCCAACTCAACTTCCCTGCGCAATTTGTCCGACACCACCTCCGGATGGAGCAATGCCAGCCACAAATTCCCAGAGAAAGTAGTAACCGCCATGGCGCAAGGAATCCGAAAACCCTCGGAAAACCCCACCGCCAACAGTCTCGCCGCCTCAACGTCCGGGTACTTAGGAAAGGACGCATCCTTTCCACCTTCACTGGGGTCATCCATTTTTCCTGAAGTATCCCCGGGACGGCCCTTACCGTGTCGGAAACATCGGGAGAACGGATGGGTACCCCCACAGCCCGAGCACTCGTGCTTAAAACGACAGGAGCTACCAAAACAGCAGGACCCTTTGTTGAACTGCCGACTGCCCAGAGGTAAAGGCAACACCGAGAAAGGGCTGCCCACTTACCCGAACCGACGCCATCAATTTCATCCACAAGCTGATGTCTTTGTGGTCCCAGCGAATGGAGGGGCGAATCGACTTACGCTGACGAAATTGTTAGTCGTACCGCAACCACGCCCAACCCCCGTAGACTCTGTAGGCTTCCCCTATTGAATCCAGATAGCAAAAAACAGGAACAATTGTCGGGGGCTTTTTCGCCAATCACGCTAGCTAGGATGGCAAACGCCTGCAGCCAGTTATGAAACGTACACAATATCAGCAGATACCACCATTTTTCCTCTTCGTCCTTCTTGCTCTCATGAGGCTTTACCCTATCCAGGTTACATTTTTCCAAGGGGAGAAGTGACAATCTCCTCATACTCACCCTTACAAATGCGCTCCCGCACTTCAGTTTTAGGTGCACCCCCAACAGACCCTCAAAGCAGACGTACACTTCGCAGCGTCCGCCAAGCGGATGCGATCCGCCTCAACAGCCCCACCCTTCGCCGCTGAAGGCTCTACCCCTGCCGCAGGCGGATCAACCGGGACCATCCCAGCCTCCACGACCCCCTCTTTATCGAGCACGCCCCAAGAAATAGCAGTGGGCACTGGCACCCCACTCCCAGCCCCCGCAACAACTGGCGGCGAAACCAGAGAAGATCCCAATGCAGGTACCCGTTCAAAGTGATGGAGCGCGTCCCGCAACCCCGAAAGCAACAGGGACACCCCGGCACCGCACCAGGGGACAGGCCAGCGCCCGCTGAAGTAGTTCCCACAAGTCGGTCACCCCCATCAGCCCGGGCCGAAGCCAGTCGGGGAGCCACTCGATCCGGACACCCATGCCGATCAGAAGGGGGGACCGGAGGCAGGACACTGCCTCTTTCTCGTGGGCTCCGCCTCGGACGGGGATTCCTCCCGGGCCGCCCGGCAGCAGGAGTGCGTTTAGCCGGCGGACCCTGAGCGTCCCTACTGGGGCTGCCAGAACAGCGCTGAGCCCGCACCGCCACATCAGGACTGAGGCGCACCGGCGGCCTTGACTGCCGAGCATGACGAGGGGGGTCCATAGCAGCCTCTGAGCCAGCCAGCACAGCTGCCATCTGGGTTTGCAACCAGAAAGCTCCACGGGTCGCCGCGGCCTCCCGCACCGGTGTCAAAAGTTCCTCCAAGTCACTCATGCTGAAGGAAGCGCATAGAAAAAACAGCCAAATACCTTCTCCTGGTCCAATTTTTCTGCAACTGGTCTCTTCCCAACTCCTCCCAGGATCCCCACCTTTTGGAAATCCCACCCTCTGCCACTGGCCTCCAATCAGGTAAGCAACCCCTCCCTCCATATTCTCTTCTCTTCTCCCCCTGTCATGCTGTCTCTCCGCACAATTCCCTTTCTTCCTTGCTCCGTGCCTTTGTCTGTCTGCCTCTCTGTAACACAGCAGAGATGGTGCCTGTTAAAACATGTTCATTATTGCTTGAAAAACAAACATCCGACCTGTTGGACATTTAACTCAACTATAGTAATATACGAGGCATTGCACCCAACGTTTGTGTGCAAAGATATAATATTGACGTACAAGTCTAAGCTACTACCCTTCCATTATCATTACAGTGCTCTTGTAGAAGTAGATAACACAGCACTTAATATTGCATAAAGGTGCCCATACACCTTACAATTATCTGGAGATTTTTTGTCTGCAATTGCATTTTTGTTAGAATCTGCCAGTTGATGGGGAGTGCACGACCTCAATTACTATACAACTGGCAGGAATTTTGTCTTTCAAGCAGGTTAGAAAATGTTTGTCTAATTGGATGAAAATTGACAGGTTAGAGGCGTGGTTGTACAACAAAAATCTCCAATATGCAAATTGCACAAGCTCAAACGAAAATCTGTCCTTTCGATCAATGAAAATCAGCCAGGTGGTGGTGCTGATGAGTGCTAATTGCAAACTACATTGGTTTCTGCATGATGGACTAGTTGTAAGAAAATTGATCGAGGGTGAGATGTCTGGCCAACAAAAGTTGTACAATGATTCAGGACCGGCCTTAGGGGTGTGTGAGCTGTGCGGCCGCACTGGGCGCCATGGCAACAAGGGCGCCATGCGGCCGACACAGCTCGTCCTGGGGGCGGCTTCTCTCTCCCCCTCACTGCTGGCCATCCGATATGACAGCGCTCCCTCGTCCGCCCCACTCGTCGGGTGGAGTGGGGGGAGAGGAGGGAGCACTGCCTGCTGTCAGGATAGCGTAGCGGTGAGAAGGAGAGAAGCCGCGCCCGCAGCTGTCAGGATGGCCGAGCGGGTAGGAGATCGGAGCATCTGTCCTCCTGTCAGTTTCACGATGACAGCGGCTGTGTGCGTGGCAGAGCGGGGTTCGGTAAGTATCATTGATTATTTACCGATCCTCCGTGTGCAGCACAAACACTGGAGCGATTGTCTGATCACTCCAGTGTTTGTAAATAACTGGGGACACATAGTACTAGTGTGTTTCCCCGAAAATAAGACAGTGTCTTATATTTTTTTTTCTACAAAAAAAAGACACTAGGTCTTATTTTATTTTCGGGGATAAAAAAAATTATGAAAAAAAAATAAAAAATTTAAAACAGCCCCCCTCACACACACACAAACGTATTATTAGACATGTGCGGAGACTAAAAATTAATTTCAGATGAAATGAACGAAAACTAACGTTTTCATTTGTTTCATCAAATAAAACAAATTTTTATGCTATTTTGGATTCAGCCACTGGCGTGTTCTTGAGGCGGGGCGCATGAAGTCATATAACACCGCACGTGTTGGGTGCCGCCATCTTCTATTGCTGATGGCATTAATATAATCAGTGATGGAGGACTAGATATCCATTCAATATATACAAGCAACGCAGAATACTACTATCGGCTATACAGGACTACAAATCCCATCAGTACACACAAGCAATGCAGAATACAACAGGGATGCAGAATTCCTATTGCCTGATGCCTGGGACATGGTGGGTGCACCGGTTGTGGCTGAAAGCGTTGTGACTAAAGCGTGAGAGGTTTGGAAAAGTTTATAATGGGGGGCCTTTTGCGGGTGTGTGGCTTCCGTTATTTTCGGACCGGGGTGTCTGACATGTGTGCTGCAAGAAACAAAATTGGAAACGGAAGCGCCACTACCTGGCGCAATAAATGTGGTGGAGCAAGGTTTGTGTAAAAGTAATGTACTCACCTGTGGCTGGGTGAGCGCTTGCTTGTAACAACCAGAGGTGGAGTGGAGCGGTGGGATCAGCCCCTCTTGCTGGGTGGTGTTGTAGTATATGTAAAGAATGTAAACTTAGACACCCCCAAAATAATCTAATAACATGTTAAGGTTCTCTTAGTGAGGACACATTGACACTCTAAGCTAAACTCCTGTTTTGACAGAGAGGACACAGTAACACTCCAAGCTAAAATCCTGTTTGTAGAGAGAGGACACATTTACCAGAGCACCTGCTGCACTGTAAGTGGAAAGGGAAACTTAGTTACTTGTTTCTGAGGGAACTTCCTGTCAGTTACACACTTGTTCCCTCAGTGATGAGTGTCCTCCATTCTATTGCAGGTAAGGGAGATGATTCTTATAAGCATAACTGGGAATATAATAGATGAAACTGGTCTAGCTAATGTTCCAGTGACAAGTGAAAGTAAATGCAGTGTGATTATAGGACAGGTGGCATCTTCCTTAGTGCAGCTTTGGGGGAGGATGTTCCCAGCAGACAGAGCACATGTTGATTCTGCATTTGGATGTTAATCACAATAATTCTGTACTGTACCTGCACAGTTGTTATGCTTTATATACTGTATTATACTGTATTATTGTTTAGTCAGTTACACACTTGTTCCCTCAGTGATGAGTGTCCTCCATTCTATTGCAGTTCATATTAAAGCACCCTAATTTCACCCAACCCCGATCGCACTGTGGAGTTTATTCGTCAGAAGTGCAACATATAGCCGGGTGGAGCAGATGGAGACACAAGGGTAGAACACTAAGGAGGCGAGGTAGAGTAGTAAGCAAGGCTGGGGTGAACTTCTGAACTTCTCACTGTTGAGTAAGGCCCTGTTCACACCTTTACGTTTTGTCGCGCGTTCAGCGCTCTATGAAACGTGCAAACTTGAAAATCCCATTGTTTTCTATGGGTATGGTTCACACCTTTCCGTATTTCAGCCCGTCTGAACGCGCTACAAAACAGCCTACGCCTGAAAAGGTACATGTACTTCTTTGGGGCGTTTTGGTCTCGCGTTTCCATTGGGATACAGCCAAGTAGCCCTCGCAAACGAGCGTTTGTCGCACCGCGAATCGCGGTAAAAACGCGCGACAAGCGCGCATATTCAATACGCCTAGGTGTGAGCCCTGCCTAAGCTAAGGTAGGATGTCAGCGACGAAGGTGCGGTCAATGTTGTGCCTGGATGGCAGGGGTGATCCTCTAGGTGGCTGCTGTCACAGGAGTCCTGGCGGAAGATTCCGGTGACAAGCGCCGAAGGGAGATCTCTCTCTCTCACCCCTCTCCTCTCTCCCCCCCCCAATGGGGCATAGAATGTTATTTACATTAATGAAGATGAGAATGTATATAGTTATTTCCTTGAACCATTTTTCCTATGGCTATTCTACATTTAGAGATATGCTGCCATCTAGTGGCCTTTTGTGGATTCATCTTTTGACCGCACAATACTGAAACCATTCATCTGTTTCCTGTCATCTGCTGTGACCCTGATGTTCAGAATAAAGCAACCCTTGTGGATGAAACGGTATTGGTGAGTTTAGTTATCTGACAAGGATTGTCCTCAGTGATTGAATCTGCTTATACAGGCCAGGCACAGAGGTCTCAGCAAGGGATAAGTCACTAGCACAACAGTTGCAGTCAGAATACCTCTCTCCCTCTCTCACCCCCCTCTCTCTCTCACCCCTCTCTCTCTCTCCCACTCCTCTCTCTCCCACTCCTCTC
>NW_017309602.1:34836-40197 GCF_000935625.1 Nanorana parkeri
CTCTGCCAGCATTACTGTACCTTCCTGATGAAATAGATAATCTTTTCTTTCATTATCCTAGGTTGAGTCTGTTGCAAGATTTTGTACTACATGAACCCTAAAGGCATAAACTTTGAAAAGGTCCACAAATTTTTTCAACACTCCAAAACGTTTCCTCAAGGCGAAGACCATGTTTAACTATCTGAAGCATGTGCAACGCTTTGTGACCTATCACATGAAAGGCACCAACTTGTCTGTCAAAAACCCAGACCTCTTTAAAAACTGTTCTTTTTTTTTGCACTTTACCTCCAGAAATACAGAAGAGGTTTAGCAAAGATATATCCTGTGAAGTCGTCGGTAAAAGGTAAGACCGCCTTTTAAACCCGCTGACCGTTCTTGTATGCCTTGTCATTTCTTTGGGCCTCCCATTAGGTGGTATCTGCAAGGATCAACCCTTCTCATTAATAAATTATAGGTTTCAGTCCTTGATGAGGAATGAAAACTCCCGCAGAATGCAGCAAACTGCTGGAGGCGGCGAAAGAATCAATTTTTTAAAGCCCTTGCGGATGCCAAAAACGGTGAGACGTTGGATACGAGCTGCAAGTTGGACCTCCTGTATTACCTGGAAGCCGTTTTGGTTGTCAAACATCTCCAGAGACCAGGGGTGGTCAGAAACATGACCGTAAGTAAAATACTTTTTAGGCTTTGCCAATGTAAATGGCGTCTATGTGCTGATCTCTAACAATGTACGCCTAGGTGTGCGAATGGGAGAAGAGAGCGCCTCATAAATACCCCTGAACACACGGCCACTTTCGCCATTGTCGGGGTTCAGCTGCATAAGACTGCAATGCACCAAGTAGCCGCGTTCGCTTTGACGGAAGAAGAAGAAACGGTAATGCACAATTAAAAAAAAAAAGATGGTCGCTTTTTTTTCTTTAAATCTAAATAGCGGTTCAATATATATTTTGAGAAAGTAAGACTAACTCTGCTGGCAAAAGACTCTACCGAGGATGCATTTTTTCTATCTACAAGCGGGCAGAAGATTTACAACGTGTCCAATGACTTCAAGGAGAACTATGAGGTGAGTGCTTTTCTCACTGTCGCAGGTCGGCTCAGTAGATCGGGAGGTGAGCGAACACCCTAAGGAGAACTATGGGGAAAACCCCTGACCCCATAGTTCTCCTTTTAAGGAGACAGCATGAGAGGAGACTTGATGGAACTAAACATTTTGATCCTTTTGCACAGATCTATTTACATCATTTAGGTCCCTCCAAAAGGAACAGACCGCAAAATGTCCTCCTAGTAGAGTAGGATTTACTAGCACCCCTGTCGGCTATTTTGGTAAATTGTGTATTTTTCCTCTTTCCAGTCTTTTGTGATCTTTGTCAGCAGGACCTGAAAAAGGTTGAATATCTGATGGTTCAATGGATAGTAGTGGAAAAAAAATGGGTTTAAAACCGTTGACACACTATCCAAAGCTAACCAACAAAAGGTGTAAGGCTTCGTTCACACCTATGGTGTACATGCGTTTAGCAATTCCTGCAGCAGCACTCCCAAACCTGCTGGGTTGTGTGTCGCCCATCCCATGTGTCCAGAGATGGTGATCTATTCCTAATCGCATGTAACCTTATGGAGTATGATTTGCTGAGCAGGTGTACTTCCTTCGAAGTGGTAACGGCTGCTGCTTCTAAACGGTATGCCTGCTGCGGGATTCCGCAAGTTCTTGATGCATGACATTTCTAAATACATCTACGCTGTAGGCATGAAGGAACTCCTAATGTACAACTGTACTCTTACAGGTTTTATTCTTACTTTTAGATTCAGACTACCAAACATTAACAGCCAGGTTGTCCGTCGAGCATGCAAGACTATTCTGACTCGGAGAGGTGCATATTTGTGAAATACCTTGCGCAGACAAATGTTACGGCAGATCGTTGCTACAGAGAGAAGACTGTATCGAGCATCTGTAAAGCCTCTCTACTGGTCACAGAAGCTGCCGCTACACCTAGTGAGCAAGCGGAAACCCCAAGGTAATACATCATAACTTAAAGGGTATCTAAACCCCATTAAAAAGTTGTGCTGTGACTCAACAGTCCTCAATGCGGCATCTGTAATAGTTTTCTTTCAAACTTTTCTTTTCAGGGCAGCTGGTGACTATACGGGTAATTCTCTTCTATCTGGCAGCGTGAATGGCTACTTGCCCTGTCTATGGAAGAGCAACAATGTCTTCCTAGGATAAAACCTTTTTAAACCCACCTCCCCGTCTATATCTTTTTAACATATGGGCAGATGTTCAGAAGTCCATGGAGAGAAGTGAAGAGTGCCAGTCGCTCAGTCAGCAGAGGTAGTAAGCGAGATTATCTTTTGGAACTTCAAAAATGGATCTCTTTTGTGGGTGGGTTACGTACTTGCCCCATCCTACCGCTTAAGTCATTCTCTTTGATTCTTAGACGAGTGCCAACTATTAAAAAGACATAGTAAAGATGCACGCGCTCCATATGGTGATCAATTCTTTATAAACGGCTTCTTTTTTTTTTAGAATGCAAGCAAAAACAGAACGGTGGATATTCAGTTCCTCCTCAGCATAGAACCTGTTCATCTCTGGTTATAGCAAAGCAGGTTTCGGGGTTTTCATCGCTGCCTTGGTTTTTTTATTTATTTTTAATTTTTTATGTGTTCAGGTGACTTTTTATCACTCAGACGGGAATTGTCTAGTAACCGCTCTAAGGAAGTGCTTTTGTGGCTGTGTGTCTCCCTGTAAAACGACATGCTTAAAGGAGAACTATGGGGTCAGTGTTTTTCCCCATAGTTCTCCTTTAGGGCAACGGGAGGACACAAACTAGCGTCCTCCCGTTACCCTCAGCTCGGTATACTGGGATGCAGCAGCGGATCCCGACATCGATGTCGAGATCCACCCAGCTGCGTGAGTGACAGTTGGCTCTGCCTATCTAGAGGCAGAGCCAGCTGTACCCGCCCCCTCCCCCGTCCGTTCCGCCAGTCAGCGCTGGCGGATTGGAGCGGTGAGGGGGGAATCCAGCCCCTCCCCCTGTCACAGCAGAGAGCTGTGACAGGATGGAGAGGTGAGTGAACGCCGGTATGTGTTCGCTCATCTCCCGATCTACTGAGCCGACCTGTGACAGTCTCATTGTCACAGGTCGGCTAGAACTATGAGGTGAGTGAAAAGCACTCACCTCATAGTTCTCCTTTTAACGTCCTTAAGGGTATTTTTCTGTAGCAATCTGTTTTTATTTTACAGCTCTGAAACACCTGAACACCACCTCGACTGCGAACTAGACGTTCCCCCAGAATAGAGAGTAAGTGATCGCTTAAATCTTTTCGATTTTGAAAATGTAAATAGTTGCTTGGGCTGCTTTCAGTTTCAGCTGTTGGTATGCATTTGCTTCCTTCTAAAGCACACTTGGAGTAAATCCAGGAATTAACAATTTTAAACACTCACAGCAGGGCTACCCCTCGCTGCGAGGCTCAAGAGCTCTTTTTGCTCTAGGACAGGGGTAGGCAACCGTGGCTCTCCAGCTGTGCTGAAACTACAAATCCCATCATGCAGTGGCGGAACTACCAGGGTCGCAGAGGTCGTGACCGGGCCCTGGAGTGCCGCCACTTGGAGGAAGGATATTTATTATCCCGCTAACCCTTCATGGATTCTTGCATCGGGGCCCTGAGGTCACTAGTTACGCCACTGCCATCATGCTTCTGCCTCTGGGAGTCATGCCTGTGGCTTGCAAAGCCTTATGGGATTTGTAGTTTCAGCACAGATGGAGAGCCGAGGTTGCCTACCCCTGGTCTCGGAGGAGGATTAGAGAAGATGGACATGCTTGATCCTTAATTTTGCCCGACTGTTACAGCAGTCCCCACAACCCATTCTCATCTGTGCTCTGACGGTCTAAGCTCCAGTTATGTCATTGTATGTAATGCAGGTCCATTAACTTAAAGCCAGAGCAGAGGGAGAGGTGAGCTCTGACTGCCTTGTGGCCGAGAATCAGGCAAGCCCATCACCTGTATTCCAGCCCCTAGACCAGGAGTACCAAATTGAAGTTTAAGGAAGGTATGGAGAGTTAAAAACTTCTTCTGCATCTCATGTCCCCTCGACACCCTCTTAAAAATCGCATTCCACATTTTAACCTCCTGACATTAGTTTTCCCCGTACATAGTTTCCAATCCGAGCGCCCCTTGCATTGTTAACCGATGTAAAGAGGCACTCTGAGGACAACCAATACTTGGTCATCCCAAACAGTGTGCCCTATCCTTCCCCTCAGATCGCTGTTCATGGGTTTTTTTTTTACCGTAAACCCATACTTCCAGAATAGCTGTTAATTTCCCCCCTAATGTCCTTTAACCTCTTGCCGTCCGCCCGTAGTAAAAAAACGATTTATGCTTTGGCGATAAGTTAAATTTTGTGTCCTGTTTCTTCCACAGGATTGACAAAAAGAGTCCGACGTGCCAAAAACTAGGTTTTCAGAATCCACAACGAAAATCACTCTTAGAATCCAAGAGATATTCTTCTCCCCCCCTCTCTCTCCTCCTTCACTCATCTTGGTTACTCTCCTCCACTATTAATGACCCCAGGCGCTCATGAAACTACTGGAGTTCTTCCATTTCATGTACAAGTGGAAACGCTCTGAGTGACTTTAACAAATCGGCTGAAGTCATACTACCACGAGCATATACGTGCCTACAATGTTATCTTCTATTCGATCCACCCCAGTATGCTTGTGCATATAACATATGATTAAGCCAAGATTGGATGATTTGAGAGCGTATCCAGCCGCACGTGCCTTCTATCTCCACTTATGGCAATTCCCCGCCTATGATGCCCTGGGATGTCTTTATTTTGCACTGTAATTTACCGTATAGAAACATTTTTCATATCTTTGTTTTGTATTGTCTTGTTTCTGTAACTAGTAAAAAACGAAAACTTAAGACGAGTTTTGTCTAATAAACTTTTAATCTTTAAAAAAAAAAGAATCCAAGAGATGTTAACGCTGGCATCCATATAATTTTTTTAAAACCAGTTTACATAAGGTCACAGCAGTGGCGTAGGCCGGGGCCGGGAGGAGGAGGCCAGGGGTCGGGTGCTGGGGTGGGTCCTGGCCTCCTGCTCCTCCACCACCAGGCCCTGGCCTCCTGCTCCTCCACTGCCGCCGGGGCCCTGGCCTCCTGCTCCTCCACTGCCGCCAGGGCCCTGGCCTCCTCCACCTCTCCTGATCCTCCTCCGCCGCTGGGTCCAGGGCCTCCATCACTGTCAGGCCCCGGTCTCCTCCTTCACATCTGCTGTCACTGGGCCCTGGCCTCCTTTTTGGTTGCTGAGCCTTGGCCTCCTGACCTGGCCCCCCCTCTGCCAGCAGGAGCAGAGCTGGATATAAA